>NC_034414.1:38975757-38998282 GCF_002078875.1 Numida meleagris
AAGGTGCGGAGCGGCGGAGGGCGCGGGTGGGGCGCGACCTGCGGAGCCAGGTGAGTGTGGTCGGGGTTGCCCCGACGGCGGCTGCCGCCTTCCCGGTCTCCCCTCTTCTCCAGCGCGGGGCTCAGCGTCTTGTCCCGCTCGGCTGGCTCCCGGCGGGGCTCAGGGGCTCTCATTCCCCGTGGCTGCGCGTCCCTTTGTCCCCCGGGCGACAGGGCGGGCTGTAACCCGGCCCGCTGGGCACGGGGCTCCGCTTCGGCCGCGC
The DNA here is from genome assembly GCF_002078875.1 of Numida meleagris. NCBI lineage: Eukaryota > Metazoa > Chordata > Aves > Galliformes > Numididae > Numida > Numida meleagris. Next base: position 38,976,020 of record NC_034414.1, read on the forward strand.
CGCGGAGCTACACGGGGTGCTGCTGCGCTCCGGGAGAGCCCCGAGTGGTCCACGTGTGTGCCCGTGGAGCGGGGCTGTGCCTGTTGTCAGGTGCTGCTTGGGCTTAAGTTCCCCTTCCTAGGGGAACATCCCTGGGCAGATGTAGCTGTGATGCTGTGGCCTGGGTTAGTACCAGTCAGTGGGTTTTTGTATTTTTTTTCTTCCTCTTCAGGTGATACCACTTTCCTAGGGGTGGGAATGTGAGTGTTGGGGGGCTTCTCTCACTGGGCTCTGCTGGAAGCAGTTGCAGCCGTGATAGCCTGGGCGTGCAGCTGGGGCTCAGAAGGAACTCGGTGAGCCGCTGGGGCTCTAGCACGGCCCTGCTGCTCTGCCGGGTGCTGGCGGTCACAGTCTCCTGGATTCCTGCTGGTGGGAGCGTACTGGGGCTGGCTCGGGGAACTTGCACTACTGGATGCCACCAGCCCATCAGTTTAGGTGAGGGAACGTGATCTGCAAGTGCTTGCTTATCTGTTACAATGCAAAAGAGGCCGGGTTAGCTAAAATCTCCTTTATCAGCAGGGAAAAGCTCCCTTAGTTGGTTCTTGAAGCTGGGATGGTTTGGGAAGTGCTTGTCTGTCATGTTCAGCAGGAGAGAAAGGGGAAAATCCTAACTTCACAGCAGCTCCTCCATGTTGGAGAGTGAATGAGTTTACCCCGGTTGCTGTACATCCTCTGCCGCTGCCTTGCCTGGCCCCTTGCGTGCTAGCTCGGAGCTTATCTGTGATGCTTTAGCTGCAGCTCTTGCCTTAGGCTTGCCTGTGAGATCCTGCTGCTCCAGCTCTGGGCAGCAGGAGCTGGCAGTGACATTGAGGCTGTGGGGTATTACTTAAGAAAAAGATTCATTTCTATGCCTCTGGCTCTTCTTATTCCCACCCCTCAAGCTGTAAGGGGATGGGAAATGGCCACCAGGCCATAAGGACAAGGTATGTTCCTGGTGCTTTCTAGTCTGTGCTGGCTCCTCACCCCGCCCCCCGAGTACGAGTTATTTCACTTCATTCAGTCCTCCTGGAGGCTGCAGGGCAGCGTGGCCATGGAGGATGAGGACTTGGGTGTGCTGTGGCCCTCCCTGGCTGACTGCACCAAGGGACAACTCTGCTCTTCACTGGAGGGGCAGAGTGAGAAACAGAAGGACTAGATGCTCTGCAAACACTCTGTAGCAATAGTTAAAACTTCACTGTCATCAGTGTCATCAGCACTGCATTGGCCACAAATGTAAAACACAGCACCACAGGAACTGCTGTGAACAAAATTAACTCCATCCCAGCCAGACTCAGCACACAACCCCATACTAACTTGAACTGAGGATTTTGGGGGTGAGTCTGTGCCTTTGCTTCTCAGCTGTGTGCTGTCTTCTGTATTGACTCTGTTGGGTGATTCCCCACAGCTGACCTCCATCATGCAGGAGACATGGAGGAGGTGGAGGCAGGGACGGGAGCTGGCTTGGTTAAGGGAAGGGTCAACAGTAGTACAGAGGCTCCCTGGAGTGAAGCAGCCTGGGTGTAGCAATGTGATATGTGGCACCATATTCTGCTTAGTGTTTGGTCATGGCTGAGGGCTTAGATACTATGGCAATAGTAATGGGACTGAGAAAAGAGAAAGGTCGGGCAGGACATCTGCTTTGCTCCAGGACTGCTGCTTTTTCTGCCTGGCACTGCTGTTTCCCCATCTCCCTGTGGAGCTGTGAGTGCATAATGATACCTCTGAAGTGCTGTGGGGAGGTGAGTCTCCAGCTGGGATAGGAATGAGGCAGACTACAAAGCAATGCCCGATACATGGGGGTGTCACGTGAATGAGCAGGGCTATGCATGAGGAGAAAATGGACCAGGATGGGCTGCTCTGAGGTAAGTGTTGTGACCTGTGGGCAAACGGGGGTTGGCAGAGTGAGGGGCTCAAGCTGGCTGGTGGCAGAACAGTACTGGAAAGGGATGTACTGAAAGAGCTGGATTGTGGGGTAAAGACTGTAGCCCAGTGGGAATTCCAGGAGTGGCAGGAGCAGAACCATGTGGGTGCTAGGAGCAATGCTGACAAAGAAGGGGATGCAAGTTTGACTCCTTGGATTGCCTGAGTGGAGACTGGCCCACAGGACTGGGGCTTGCTGAAACTGGGAGGAGGAAGAGGGCTCCACACAGCCTCTGAACTGCCCACCCAGCTCTCGCCCATCTTCTCTTCTGTGCTGCCTCCTGCCTGGTAGGGTTCCTTTGGCCCTTTCTCCTCGGCTGATGGTGCTTTTCTGCTGAGCAGCAAGTGACACCTAGTGTCAGCTCAGGCAAGAGAAACTATGCCTGCATTAGCTCCAGCTGCTCCTCTGTCTCAGGTTTTGTGGTGACATTTAGCTGCATGTGATAGTTGCAGCAGCAGAGCCTTGCTGCAAGGGAGGAAGCAAACTCTTTGTACCTTCTGCTGGGCTGTACACTTTGTAGTCTGGTTCGTCTGTGCCCCTGCACAGAGTTGCTCTGTCCCTGGTGAGATGACAAATGCTCTACCTCCAAGATTTTCTCATTGCTGACTGTAGGCACTGCCAGCAGGGCAGCGACATGGAAGGCATGGCCAAGCTGCAGGGGTGAGGCTGGGCACAAAGCCAGCTGTGCAGGGCGGGGAGTGGTCCCATCTCCTGCCCCAATGGATGCGGTCACTCCTCAGTTTCACCCGTCCATCCCAGACACATGTCCCTGGAAGCTGTGTGCCATGCCTGCTGCCCACTGGAGGTCACTGGAGAGCAAGCAGAGTCCATGTCCCTGTCCCAGATCTGCCTGTGGGGACCCAGACTTCCTCTTTTGTCCTTGGGATTGTGGGTGTGGGGAGAGCAGGGATCTTTCCTCAATGCTCTTCCCCCTTCCTAACCTTCAGGGGAGAGCTGGCCCCGGCAGTCTGGAGTGTGCCCTATCTAGATCTCAAGTGACTTCTCCCTTTCTGCTGTCCTTCAGGATGATCCAGCGGCACCAGCTGGTGCAGTCTGTGCTGCAGGAGCTGCAGGAAGCCACTGAATGCTTTGGACTGGAGGGCCTTGCCAGTGCTGCCCTGGAGGCAGAGAGGACCCTGTCATCTTTCTCCCTGCCTGGCTATTGCAGGAAGCAATTTCAAGAGGAGCTGGAAGTTGATCGAGTAGCCAGGAGCCTGTACCCTGAGGATGCTCCAAGTAACATGCTGCCTCTGGTCTGCAAAGGTGAGGGGAACCGCCTCTTTGAGGCAGCCAGCGTGCTGCTCTGGGGCAACCCCAGCCTCAGCCTGGAGCTGCAGGTCCGCACAGTGGTAGAGATGCTGCTGCACAAGCAGTACTACCTGAATGGCATGATCGACTCCAAGGTGATGCTGCAGGCTGCCCGCTACTCCCTCTGCACAGAGGAGACGCCAGAGATGACCAGCCTCCCCATGGCTATCCTGGAGGCTATCTTCGATGCAGATATCAAAGCGACCTGTTTTCCTGGCACCTTTGCCAATATGTGGCACGTCTACGCTCTTGCCTCGGTGCTGCAGTGTAACATCTACTCCATCTACCCCATGAGCAACCTGAAGATCCGGCCATATTTCAACCGGCTCATCCGGCCCAGGAAGTGTGGCCCGCGGACCTCCACTCTCCACATCATGTGGTCGGGGCAGCAGCTCTCCAGGCAGGTCTTCAAAGCGCAGTACTTTGTGGCTGTAGTTGGCCTGGAGGAGCTGGAACCCATGATACCTTCGTCAGAGCCTCCTGTCCAGCCCATGAAGACCCTGGAGCTGCTGAACAGTGACCCCCAGCTGACCTACTCCAACCTGCGTGACAGGTACAGCATTACCAAGAGTACCTTCTACCGCTGGAAGCGCCAGTCTCGGGAACACCGGCAGAAAGCGGCTGCCAGGTTTGCAGCTAAACACTTCCTTCAGTCCTGCTTTCAAGAGGGCAACGTTGTCCCTCTCCAGCACTTCCGACAAATGTTTCCAGAAATCTCTCGATCCACGTACTATGCCTGGAAGCATGAGATGCAGAGCATGGTCAATGGTGATGCCTCTGCTCTGGCTGAGGCCCATGGGCTGCAGGAGCTTCACAAGGAAGTCGCAAAGAAGGCTGATGTTAATGAACCAGCAAAGGCAGAAGCAAGCTTAAGGCCCCCAAGTCCTTCCCTCGACCCAGTCCAAGCAGGGATCTTCATGCGAGGAGCCAAATCCTACCTGGAGAAATGCATATCCATGAACACTCTGGTGCCTTACAGGTGCTTCAAGCGCAGCTTCCCTGGCATCTCCAGGTCCACTTACTACAACTGGCGAAGAAAAGCAATCAAAGAGAACCCCAACTTCAAACTCCCCCAGCCTCCCTTGAATAACCAGAAACCTCTAGCCATAGAAAAGCCACTTCTGCAGCTGAAGCCAAGCAGTTTGCCTGGTAGGAAGAAGCTGAACGGAGATCAGCAAGCAGCTAGGAGTCTTCTGCAGCTCAAGCCCTCCCTGTGCTGGAGGAAGCGGCTGCGAGATGTGGCCCGGAGGCAGGTCCAGCAGTGGCGGCTGCCATTCAGCAAGTTTCGCCTGCGCTATCCAACACTCTCCTCCACAACCTACTGGTTTTGGAAGGGTCGCAGCCGAACATCTGGGCAACATCGCCTTCTTAGCTCCAACCGGCCATTGAACAGGGTTACTTCCCTGGCACCACAGAGATCTGAGCCGAGTGTCAAGCCCCAGCTCCACATGGAGGTAGCGACCAAGCATCTGGACAAGCCAGCACCAGCCACTCCATACAATGCCACCATTTCAGGCTACCCTGTGTCTGAGAGAGCCAACAGCCGGATGTTTGTGATGGATGTGATTGCCACCGCCCAGTTCAAGGCACAAGCCAAGCTGTTCCTGCAGCAGCGCTTTGAGTCGAAGACCTTCCCCACCTACAAGGAGTTTAGTGCCCGCTTCCCCCTCACGGCTCGCTCTACCTACTATATGTGGAAGCGTGCCTTGCATGATGGGCTGACCCTTGTGGATGCCTGAGGTCCACCTGGCTATGGTTCTCCATTGATGTGCCCCGTGACCCACAGGTGGGGTGTCCAGGCCAGAGCCCAGGCCCAACTTTTGGTTTGGTTTTGCTTTGTTCATAGTCTCTGATTTTCTTTTCTCTGTGGTTGAATCAGGTATGGGAATGTCTACACAGTGCCCACTCCTGAAGATGGAAGGAGTGGGAGGCAGGTTCTGACTGCCCCAGAGGAGAGGGGCAGAGGAGTATTGCCTTTGCACTCACGAAATGAGTAGGGGTTGCAGGATTCTGTCAGGCCTCCAGTGTGTGCTTGAGGTAGAGGGTTTGAAGGCCTCTTTGCCGTGGGCGTTTGTGTGAAGGAGCGATGGGGACATGCAGAACTGAGCATGGAGGAGCCCAGCATCCCCTTGGTGAGCAGGAGGGGCTGGAGGAGTGTTCAGCGCTGAGGGATAACATCTTTGATCTGTGTTCCTCCTTGTTAAGGAGGATGAAGGCTTGAGCTGATACTGATACTGCTTTGGCTTTGTGACTTTTAATACTTGTCCTGGCTGCTCTAATTGCCCCTAGAGGGAACAGAGGCAAGGTGGGCTGCAGGGTTGGTTTGTGTCCACAGTGCAATCTGTGCTGGGAACATGTTGGGCTCCCTTACCAAGCCAGAAGCTGGTGTCTTTTGTAGGCACTGAAGAAGCTTTACAAGACCTTTCTGGTCATGTAGCTATTACCTCTTTCACGGTCCTTTACTCTCAGAGCTGGCAGCTGCCTTCTCCTCTGTGTCTTTTCCCTGGTGCCTATGTGAAGGTGTCTGTTTGCTGTGGGGCAGAGACCAGGTGCTGTGGGCCCAAAGTCTCTGCTTTCCGTGAGCCATGCTGCAAGTCCAGTGTGGTGTGGCTGTCACCTTACAGCATGCCTGTGGCAATCATGGCTGTGCACTCCCTACTTGTAAGAACTGAAAGCAATAAAAACTTCCACTCCTAGTCCTGTGTGATTCCTCCCTTGTGCATGAGGGATCAGAATGGTCCTGTGGCACCCTTATGCCCCAGCGATGTGGTGGAGCAGCACTGTAGGATCTCACCACCATTGATACCCCCCTAGAAAATGTTCTTTGTGGGGAGAAGGGATACCAGTATACTGTGTGTGGTCCCACAGGAGAGGATCTGGGGGTGGTGGGTGCTGTGGGAAGAGCCATACAGGCCTCTGCTGTGCAGAGCAGGGAGATGCTGAGCAGTGGTTGGTGCCACTGCTGAGAGCTCTGAGCTCTGTGTGTGAGGAAGTAATTTGAGTAATTAGCTGCCAGTGATTTCTCACCAGTGAACTCCTCCAAGGGAGTAAGCTGGTAATTACTCTAGAATGATTATCTGTGTCTCTGAACTGCTGGGGGCTGGAGGTAGCTGCTCTCCATGGCAGCAGCAAGCTGTGAAGGTGCACAAGGCCTCTAGAGCAAAGCTGTGCCCTCACTCTGCTGAACCTAGGGGACAGAGATGGCTTGTGTGACCACCAAACTGAGGCCCCTCAGGTAGCCCTGAGCTGTTGGGGGCAGCAGCAGGGATGGGGCTGGGATTTACATCCAGCATGCTGTGCATCTGCTGGGGGAGTTCAGGAGAGCTTGTGGGGACTTCCCAGGGCTCTGCAGGGCAGAGGGATGGCTCATGTTTGTTACCATTGTCTGACTCCCCTCAAATGGGGATTTTTGCACACCTTACATCAGGCTGCTGCCCAATCATCTGCTGTTTTCTTGCAAAATGCTTGAGCTCTCTTGATGTTTTCTTTGTCCTTAGCTGCGTGCCTGGATGGTGCATCACACAAAAATAATACTCTTCCAAGGGGTTTTACATGTACACTTACGCATGTGACACAGTGGACAGAAGGGGGCATCCCATGCTTTGGCATTGCACAGTAGGGCCATGGTGATTCCCCAGCAGTCACCATCCTGAGCTTTCCCTCTGCAGGGAGCTGCAAGCTGTGCTGCTTGAGGCAGGCACATTCCCTCCTGTTCTGTTTCCAGCAGCCCTCACAGATACCTCCCTCCTGTTCTGAGGCAGCAGCTCCTGCATGGCACGATGGTGGTGGGGGGAGTGGAACCCACAGTCCTCAATTCATACCCACAGTGCTCCATTCCCAGCTGACAGTAGGAGATGAATTCAAGGCACTCCTAGTGGCTCTGCACCACGCTGCCGCGTCCTGGCCAATAAATCTCTCCCTTTACAGGCGGGCACTTAAAGCACCAACCCAAGCCAAGGTGGAAATGGAAACAGTAAAAGGAGATTGAGATGCAGAGGCTGGGGGCCACAAAGTCTGTGGGGAGCAGCCCCTGCCCACCTAACGCACACAATTCACATGCGTCATGCTGTGCCAGGCTGAGGTGGTGAGGCTCTGCCTGGGTCACAGCTGTGTCACCAGAACAGGAGTTTGGCAGCGGAGCTTGGAGGACAGGGACAGTGGTGCCACCCTGCCGTGTCTCTCTTGTCAGATGGGGTGAGAGCACCATCCCACCTGGTGACAACACAAGCAGATGGAGCAAAGGCAGATGCCGGCTGATGTAGGCAGATCATCCCTGCAGTAAAACCGAATGGTTACGTGGTGAGTGCTCCTGTTAAACGGGGATGTTAAGTGTGGCAGCTACCAGGGCAATAAGCCTGCCTAATAAACCAGGCGACTCCAAATGACTTAATGAGCGGTAATGGCCTGCAGCTGGGAAGGTCTTGTCCGGGTGCAGCTCCTTGGCAGTGCGGGAGCTCTGCTGTTGTGGGTGGGCAGTGGTCTCTGCCTGGAAGCTGTCCTTCCCCCGGGCTCAAAAATTAGCAGTCTTGAAATTTAGCATGCAGCTAGCTTAGCGATTGGCTATCCGGATGCATTCTTCATAATAGAAGTGATGTCTTTACATCTTTACACACCACCTAGATCCCCGGTGGTCCCCCTTTCCCTCCTGTTAGCAGAGCTGCCTTAGGCAGTCCAGCAGTGGGACTTTGCTTGCCCTGGGCTCCTGCAGCTCCTGGGAGTATAAGCAGCTCCTGGGCCTCACTGGGACCACATGGAGGATGTGAAGCAGCAGGACAGAGAAGTTGGTGCTGCTATTCAGATCCGAGCCAGCAAACACAAAAACAATTAATTATTGTGAAAGTATACGTGGGGAAGGGAGGACAAAATGAGGAGAAAAAGGGATTATCTGGATTGGTCCCCTGTGTAAGCGTCTCTGTGAAACCCCTTTGCATTTCCCACTGCTTGATCCCATCCCAGCACCACTGCTCTGGTCTGCTGGGTTGCCCAGTTGTTTTACTCCTATTTTGTATTTCCAAATCCTCCTGATTTTGTCTCATTAGCAAATGTCACCAACACACCCCTCCTTCCTATGCCGACTTGCTAATGTAAATGTGGAAGAAGATCAATCTTCATGCTGATCCTCAGGGACTTTGTCCTCAAGACAAACAGATCTTCTTCTGCAATATTAATAACTCATTAAACCCCACTGTAGCTGTTTTGGACCAGCTCTGCCTGATAGTGGTACCTGGCACTGTACCATTTAGCCAAAATCTAGGTGCTGCATTCCCTGCTGTTCCTTTTCTAGACAACAAGCGTGCTGATGTGTCACATTGGTTTACAACAATCAACATCTGGAAAACACATGAGTTTTGGAGAAGATCTCCATGAGAGTGCTGCAGAGTGTTGCCCAGCCATTCCCAAGTATTCCCCCTGCCTGGGCACTGCAGGGACATGAGGGCAGAAGCAGGGTGGGACAGCTCAGCCCCATAGCATGTTCCTGTGTTGAGGATGGTGGAGGAGGGAGAGGAGGGGTTATGAGCACCCTGCTCTCAGAGCTGATGCTGCAGTGGTGACCCTTGGTTGGTTTTTCTCCTAGGTCCCAGAGAGGTGGCATGGCCATGGGCTGTGTGTGCCCTGCTGCAGGCTGTTTGTGGGGAGCCGAGGGGAGAGGGGAGGCTGCCTCAGGATTGTGCTGAGATGCACTGTTGTTTTCCTTGATTATTTTTTTTTACAGGAATAGAAAGTTTACCCAATCTCACTTAATTAGCTTTTTCAGCACTGAATTGCTGTGAAGGGAAAACACTGGCTGTGCCATTAAGAGAGGAGGACAGACTCTGCTTGTTTTTCCTTCCAGCTCCTTCCTTGCCATCCCCAGAGGACACACAAGGCGTGGCAGGGGCGGCTTTGCCCCAGCGTGAATGGGTCCTCCTGGGAAGGGGCTGTGTCTGCCCATACACACAGCAAGCCAGATGGGCACCCTGCCCCATGCCCTCTCTGGCCTTGTGGTGTCACCAGCCCAGGGCAAGGGTTAGTGTTGCTGGCAGGACCATGGGGCTGAGATGGGCATTTTTGAGCAGTGGGCTTGGAGGGCTGCAGGATCCTGCCCATGCAGTAGGTCAGGGCTGGGGGTGCCATGCAGCACCTGCAGCCTCTGTGGGGGGAGGCTCAGCTGCAAATAGATGTCATAATTGATAGATTAATGCCCTGTGGGGTCAGGACACCTATGGAGCTCTGCCATGGGGCTGAGGGTACCAAGGGGCTCTGGGGGAGAACGGGAGGGAATAATCTCTTCTACGCCTCCTGATTGAGTTTAATGTAATTTCTTTTTTTCTTAGCTCAGTCACATTTCTGGTTCTCTCCTCTTCCCTGACTGCTGTGCTCGCTGCCTTTCTGCTTGTGCTCCAGTGGCTGCAGCAGACGCTGGGCGTCCGTGATAAGTTATTCAGCAGCAGTCTCTGTGCTGGTCTTCAGATTTCAATTTCCATGTTTCCCTTCAGGCTGTTTCCAACTAATTTCTCCATTTGCATAATACCCCCCTTAGGGATGCGCTTGCTCGGCCCCTTTTCCCCCCTTTACAAGTTCATCAGAGATTCAGGCTATTAGTGGAAAACACTCTTTAATTCTGTTGGCCCTCCAGCCCAGTCCTGTCCCCTGTGCCTCCAATTAAAGAAGACAAAAGGGCAGGAACGAGCCATGGGAAGGGTTGGGGATGCTCCTGCAGGGACCAGAAGCTGAACCCAGAAGTGTGCGGGGGGATCTTCCTGAAGCACATTTTATTTGAAGCTTTTCTTCCAGGCAGAGCAGCCTGAACAGCAATACTCCAGCCTCACTCTACCCAATTCTTGTCTCGCCTCCTCATGGCTAACAGCCCGTCCCATTGCCGCACGGGCTGTTGGCTGTGATGCACACTGCAGCACGGCTCCCCCCATGCTGCCCAGCCACCAGCTGGATGCTTATCTCCGTGGGGAGCTGCAGAACACCTCCAGCTCCTGGCCATCTCAGAGCTCCCACAGCAGCCTGCAGAGCTCACCTCTTCCCTCTGCAGCCCTGCGTTAGCACAAACAGTGCTGTTTTGCCTGCTCTTTTATTAGCTCTTCCACATTATAAAACATAATGGGAACTTTCAGAACTGCTTCTGAACAGGTCTCTGATGTGCTTCTCTCCTTTATGGCTAGAGTACAACAGGAATTGCAGACATTAACATGCTTCTTTAGGATGAAATGTACATGTGAGGAGCACACTGCACCTCTTGCAGGGCCAGTGGCAGAGGGGTGAGAGGGTACCAGGGAGGGAATGAGGAAAGGCCTTTGAACCAAGCCCTTTGGGGCAGTCACTGCCTTTGTGTCCACCCCTGAAGCATTTGGTGTGTCACTGACAACATACAAATTGGTAGAAGTCAGTTGTAGGCATGGATGTACAGTACTTGCCTGTCAGCAGAGGCTTTTGGACAGATGGAGATGCCTTTCTCCAAGATATGGGAAGAAGCGTGTTGGGGTCTCCCCCATCTCTTGTGCTCCCCCCAGGCCTCCTCCTCCCTGGATCCTTGCTTCCGGCACCCACCTGAGCTCTGCATGCCGTGCCATCCTTTTGCTCCCCACTCCTGGTGTGCAAACCCCCAACTCAGTGTCAAGAGTCAAGATCTTCCCCCCCACACCCTGCAGTCATGTCGTGGGCAGCAATTCCCACTGCAAATCTCTCCAGATCACCATGGGATGCCAGCCTTCCTGGAGCTCTGAACTACAGTTACTGGGACAGTCATTGCAAACACTGGAAAACCTTGTGGGTTTTGCTACCACCTTTGGTGATCAGGGCAACTGTCTGCAAGCACCAGCCTGCATTTCTTCTTGGTTCTCATATGGAGCAGGCCAGCTACTGTAGGTTCATCTGGAAGTGATGCAGAGAGAAACCCAGAGAATGCCTTTTGGTCATGTTCATGCTGCACCCTCCTCCTTTACTGCAGCTGAAGGGCCAGGTGCCACTCATGGCACTAACAGGAGATGGTTGTCCCCATCACAAGAGTCCTGAAACCACACCAGGGCCCTGGATGCCCAAAAAAAAGAACAGTCATTCCTCTTTGCCTGTCCCCTTCATGGGCAAAGCCTGGGCATTGGTTGTGGCTGTCCCCACTGCAGGGCTAGGAGGGGAAGTGGTGGCCCTGGAGCAGAGTGGTGGCAGCAGCCAGCAGCAGCACATAGCGTTGCTTTTACACATCTTCCGTTGTGCTCCTCCTGGTCCCAGCAGTCAGGTCACTACTCAGTTCCCTGCTGTCAGATGGTGTCACCCCACAGTGCGAGGGAGGTCACAGAATGGTTGAGGCTGGAAAGGGACTTCTGAGGGCATCTGGTCCAAGCCCTGCTCAAGCAGGGCCTCCTAAGAGCTGCTTGCCCACGACCATGTCCAGGTGGCTTTTGAGTATCTCCGAGGATCTACTGTGCATCTGAAAAGGGAAAGACCTGGCACAGAGCATCCAAGCCTGCGTCCTGCTATGCCAGCAGCCCTTGGAAGCACTGGCACCCTGTGCTCCACAGGAAGGCTTGATCCCAGGAGGGCTGGTGGCTGGGGATGGTGCTGGTATGCAGGCAGCAGTTACACATGGCCCCCCTTGGAAAGATATGCGATGAGTGCCACCACCACCCCGACGTACACGCCTGTACCAATGGTTATAGAGAGCGCGGCAAGGAAGAGAGCTCGGCGGGAAGCTGAACTGGCCAGGTGGAAATCTCCTTTGGAGACAGCCTTGCTGGTCTGGAAGGAGAAGAAGCACACACCACTGTACCTTCTTACCTCTGTGCCACACAGGTTCAGGCAGCCACACACAGAGGGATGGATGTGCACAAGCTGGAGCATGCCCCATTCAACTGCAGAAACTAAAAGTGGGATGTACAGACACCAAAGTGCCTCCCTCACCAAAAACATGGCAAACCCTTCCAGAGGTCCATATATTGCTATTCAAAGCAAGGAGTCTCAGATAAGTGGCCTCTCTGTGGTCATTTCTGCAGGTGTCCTTCTCTGTATGGACCTGAGATGAGCCCTAGGCTAGCGCTGTGTTTTTTGATACCTAAATTTATCGTGGAGTGCATTCTAATGTGGTTATGTCACTGTGCTTTGCGAACAGATTTTGGTGCCTTGAGTGTGGGCTAAGTGGGAAGTCTGCTGATGCTCTGCATTTTTGCTGATCACTCTGTATTTAAAAAGATCTCAGGAAGAATACTGTGACTATCCAGGAGCTGTGGCCTCTGTGCTTGCTAAGAGTAGAACTGACTCAGCTGGCTACTTTATCCCAAGAGTGCTAAGAGAACACCAAACTAAAGAAACGATAGGCCATTTAGAATCATAGAATCATCAAGGTTGGAAAAGACCACTAAGATCATCCAGTCCAACCAGCAGCCCATCCTCACCATACCCACTAAGCACGTCCCTCAGTGACAAATCCACATGTTTCTTGAACACCTTATGTTTAATGATATTTAAAAGATTTTGTCTGCTTTGAATCTTCAGCTGAAACCTATTGACAGAGAAGGGCCCGTGAAGCCAGTGATGGAGGCAACATGGGTGTTAGCTCACTGGCTAGCAGCTTCCAGCCGCCCTGTGAGCTCAGGGTGTGCTCAAGAGCTGCTCTCAGTATTGCTCACGGCTGGTTCTCTAGTTGCCCTGTTAAAATCAGGGTAGCCACTGTGCGCAGATACAGCCAAACAGATACTCTTTGCCCCACGGAGTGAACCCAAGTGGTAATTATAGCAGAGGGAGCTAAGTTTGAATTGTATGAAGCACATTATCACATGGAGAATGCAGCATGCTACCCCATACCATATGCAGAAACATGAAATCAGCCACTTTGCAGGTCCCAGTGCTCTCACTGGCTCTGTGCCAGGTGCTCCTGTTACACACTTACAAAGCTTTCCAGCTTCAAACAGCCTGGTGTGGGCACACAGAATTTAATCAGTGAGGAGCAGAAACAAAGGCACGGTGATATGGGGACCAGAGTCTTCAGCACGTCTGGTCTGCAGGGCATGAGCAGCAGATGGGATCACAGTGCAGGGTCTCCATACTGCTGGAGAATGGGAGGGCAGATGGAAAATGCCACGCTCCTTTATCTGGCTGGAGGGTGAGACCCTTCTGCAGGAAAGCAACAGGAGCCCTAGTTCCCCAAATAACACCTGAAGGCCCAGGGGAACAGTTCAGCCGCCAGCAGCTGGAGGGCTTGCAACCTCACAGCAGCTGTGCAGACATCCAGGAGCAGGAAGCATGGCTTTGCCTGGGCCTTCAGGGGTCTGGGCACAGAGATGGGCAGAAGGATGCCCAGTGCCTTGCAGGACCCTTTGCTGCAGGGCTGAGCACATGCAAGAGAGCAAAGGAGCCCGCAGCCAGGGATCTCTTACCCCCTGGGAGAAGTAGAAGGCAGCAATCCCCAGGGGCCAGAAGCAGCACAGCATGGAGAACAGGGCCAGGCCCAGGTGGTCCCGGGGGGGGAGCATCAGGAATTGGTCCTCGCTTTCACTGTCGCTAGAAGAGTCACTCTGCAAAGATAAACAAAGTCAGGGCCTGCAGGGAGCTACACCCACACATCCATGAGCTGCTCCGCAGCCCAGCAGGCCCAGCCACTGCTCCCGGTGACCCCGCACACTCCACAGCCCTGCCCTTCCTTCCAGCTCCTGCTCAGTCCTGCTCCAGGTCCTCACACACTTCCCACCCGCACATTCAAGGCGTGAGTTTCAGAAATGTTCCGGCAGCTCAGCCGGGTTCAGTGAGGAAAGCCGTGGCTCAGCACATTCAGGCGCCTCGGCTCCCTGCCAGAGCATTGCTGAGCTCACCGGCTGGGGTCTAGGATTTCCCTGCAAGATATTCTTACACTGAGATATCTGGAGTTTTGGCGGAGCTGGCTGTTTGTCAGCTTAAACAAACTTACACAAAGTGCCTTTACCCCATTAGGGACTGGTAGATCGATATCCTGCTAAACTAATTTAGAGATTGAAGGAAAGCGGTTGAATTGGAGCCTCCATCATGGCGGCGGTGTGTCCTGTCCTCTTAGCAATCCCATTTCTCACGTCACTGCCATCAGCTTGCCTGTGCTTGGCCACAGCCTGCCCAGCTGAGCCATTTGGCAGCGATGTGTGCAGTGGGAAGGCACGGAGAGGCGGGGAGAGCCAGGGAAGCTGCACCACTGGCCCTCGGGGCAGCAGCAGAGCTGTGCCAGCACACAGGCACCAGCTCCAGCAAGCTCTGGGGACCTGCCAGGTCCTGGGTAATGTGCAGGATGAGGCTGCTTTGCCAGCTTTATTCTTTCCCTGCAAGATTCACCCTGCCTTGATATATTAAGCTCTCTTGCACTGACATCATGCATGTGAATTTTGCTGTTATGCAACAGGAGCACTATTTCCCATTACATTCAGCATCACGGTGGCCACAGACCGCCCTTGTCAAAGGGTCCCTGTCACCATAAGCATCTGCCATGTAGAGATGGCTCTGGTTTCCAGGCTGCCAGCAGAAAAACTGGTGACCTCCTTCTGAGGTCCATGCTGAGGGGAAGGCAGTGGGAATTTTAAGCAGAAAGAATAAATCCTGGGTGCACAGAGACTGAGGAGACAGGAGAGAGTGGGGTCTGGGAGGGAAGCCAGGCATGTGGCCCAGTCACCACAGGAGGTGTGTGGTGCCAGTTCTCCACACAAAGCTCACCTCATACTCCTGCAGCTCCTCCTCCTCCACCTCATAGGACACAGTCTGGATGCGGATGTCACTCTCTACCAGGCAGGACCCTTGTGCATCATGCCCATCAGGACCGTCAGATGGAGCCTCTTTATCTTCTGTAAAAGTGGTCTCACAGCTCTCTGTCTTGCTGTCCTTTGCCTTGAGAGCAGTCTCATCTTTCACGAGGATGAAATTGGGGCCGTACAAGGCTTCCACAGCCAGCTGCAGGGAGCTGGCATCCAGCAGCTGGTGAGTCCTGGCTCCGCTGGTGTTTTGGAAGATGTAGGAGTACAGTTTCCCTTGGCAGCGGTGGCTGGGGTAGTCCTGGTTCTGGTGCTGGTGGTAAGAATAGCTGCTGTGGAGGTGCCCGTTAGCCTTGGCCAACAGCGGGTCCTGGAGCTCACGCACGCTTTCCATGCTGCCGGGAGGGTAGGAGCAATCCTGTGGGAGCAAAGAGCAGAGGGGGCTGTTACCTCCGGACAGCAAGGCAGTGGGGAAGCCATTGCCCACGTGGGGCCGATGTCAAGGTGAGCAAGGCAAGAGCGAACAAGATTTGGCAACGTGAGGGAAAAGAAGAGCCCTCCCCCACTTCCCACAGCTTGAATGCTCTCCTACCAAACTGAACATCTCCTCGTCCCTTCCCAGCTGGTAGGAAGATAGGGATCCAGCCGTGCAGCAAAGCGATCTGGTTCAGGCTGGATTAAGATTGCTCTGTCTATAATGTATCTCAATATGGCCATGTGCAGCCTGATGGGAGCAGTCCCTCTGCATCTTTTGTGCTGGCTCAGAGTCTGTGCTGCTACAAAGCATGGTCAGCTAGTGGTTTCATGCACACAGAACAATCTCTAAGGGCTCTTTTGTGGCTGGGCTAAGGCTGGGATGTAGGGAGGCAACAGTTGAGGAAAGCCAGGAGTCTCAGCTACAGGTGCCAACACTGGTTTCTTCGTCAGGAAAATTCCACTCCCTGCTCCCTTCCTTCCTCCATTTTGGAGCACTGAAACACTGCGCTGCCTTTTTTTTTTTTTTTTTTTTTTTGACATGAAATTTTCTGAGATGAAACATTTCAACCCCGTTTCTTCAAAGGAGCACTTACTGTTTTGGCTTTCCAAGCCACCTCGGCACATAGAAAATGTGTAGTGCAATATCAGAATCCCCCAGGAGAGAGGAATGATTGCTTTGCACTGCTTGGTATCTGCGTGCCCTCCTTTCCAGCCCTCTCCACATGCTCCCAGCTGCTGGAGCGTGCCACCCTCCTGCCTTGCAGCCCCAAATGTCACTCTGCTCCCCAGAGGCCTCCGCAGCTGCTTCCTCTGCTGAATGCTGCAAAGCAGAGCACGCTGCTACCTGCCATAGGGCTCCTCGTGGTGCACCGGCCCTACTGATGGCTGGCACATTGCTTTGGCTTCAAATCAATCCTCAGAAAGAAAATATAAATGAAGAAGTTGGATTTGAGGGCTCTGGGGAGCAAAACGTCCAACTGCCTCCCAAATGGCCCCTTCCCCTCGGCCAAATTCTGCCGTACTGCGCAGTTTTTAGTGCCACAGCCTGTTGTAAATGTCCCTGTTGATGGGCTTGTGTTGGCAGCAGTTAGCACACTTTGGAAAGCTGTTTAGGAAAATGAAGCCATTCAAAAGCACTCCCACACTGCTAAAACACTGTATGAATGCTCTCCACATGTCCCTCCCCAAAATCATTGTCTGCTTTCTTTACCCTCCCACCTTGCCAATAAGGTACTCATTGGCTCACACAGCAGATGGCCAGGAAGTATTTCCACAATATTTAAGGGTGATGCACATTGGTATCACAGATATTTTCATTTCCTGCACAGACCAAAATAATTTTGCTTACCTCAATATGCAAATCAGATTAACAATAAAATCATAGAATGGCTTGGGTTGGAAGGGACCTTAAAGAATATCTAGTTCTAAACCCTTGATGTGGGCAGGGTTGCCACCCACTAAATCAGAAACTAGTTGCCCAGGGCCCCATCCAACCTGGCCTTGAACTCCTCCAGGGATGGAGGTATTTTTCTTTTTTAAAGAAACAGTAAGGACTGACCAGTCTCTGCGCATCACCTAAGTGTAGCAGCCAAAGTAGGAGCAAGACACCACGAAACCCAACTCCAGCAAAGCTGCTGGTTGTGGTGACGCATCAGCATCTCCAATAATGTTTCTGGCCACACTACCAGATGTGCTGGGAAGGAGCCGGCGAGGGGATGCTGCAGATGTCGGTGCTGCTTATCACACACCGGGTCATCAGCACTGATTTTGAGGAGGGAGAGATGACTCTGCCTACAGCACTGGGAAGCATGCACAGCATGAGTGAGGGACAGAAAGAAGGGAAAGGGGCTGCGAGGAATTAGGAACCCAATAGGCAGCTTGGGAGGGAGCAGGGAGTGTTTGGGATGGAAGCTCTGAAAAACAAGTAGAGATGGGACACAGTGAGGCCACCAGTAACTCACAGAAAAACCTCAGCAAAAAAAAAAGCCATGAGAAATCACAGGGCAGGGCAGGAAGAGCATTCCTACACTGCTGGGCTACTGCTGGGCACAGCTCTGCTCACCCAGGGCATCTCAAAGGGTGAGGAAGGGGTCAGATGATGGGACTTGGGCTGGCTAACTCAGGTCACATCTAAGAGCACTCCAGGACTGTAGAGGAGTGACCTGCACTAAACTCTTTGCCTTGCTGTCTTTCACTCCGAGGAGTCTAAGGTGATGCAGAGCCTAGTGGAGATCAGGGCTATAAAAACACTACAGGTAATATTCAAGTGGGAATTGCAGGAAGAGAGAGACACAGACTCAGCTATGTGTTTGCAGGAATGGACAGAGTTTTCACAAACCCTACGTGGTTTATCTGGATTCTACATAAGATTTAGCCACACTGGGACTTCACAAAGTAAGCCTGGTAATAACTAGGCTTGGGGGAAGAGGAATAAAGCAGGCTGATGAAAGCAAGGAAGATGTAAAAGCCCAGCTTGGGAAGAGCAGACATTCTCTGTCCTCATTACAAGCGTGACACTGTAGCATGGAGAGCAATTAACCCCGCGGTGCTGGCAGCAGGCAGCAGCAGTGAGATACTCTCAGGCACAAGGTGGTCAAATATAGGTGTACACATGGCACTGGGGCATGACACCCTGGGGGACACAGAGCCCCGTGCCTCAGCCCTGCACAGTCCCTGTAGTCAGGCTGAGCCCTGTGGCCAAGACAATGAGTGCTGGCCCCTGCAAGCTGCCTCTTCCCCCTGAGCACCAGAAACACATTTCCCAGAGAAGCTGTGGGAGCCCCATCCCTGGAGGCACTCAAGGCCAGGTTGGATGGGGCCCTGGGCAGCCTGAGTTGGTGGGGGGCAGCCCTGCCCATGGCCTGGGTTGGGACTGAGCAGGCTTTGAGGTCCCTCCAACCCAAGCCTTTCTGTGATTCTGTGATTCTATAAACCATGGGTCTGGGCTCTCCCCGGCTCTCCTGGTTTCCCTGCAGAG
This sequence comes from Numida meleagris, assembly GCF_002078875.1. Lineage (NCBI taxonomy): Eukaryota > Metazoa > Chordata > Aves > Galliformes > Numididae > Numida > Numida meleagris. The sequence continues at coordinate 38,994,408 of NC_034414.1, forward strand.
CAGGAACAGCAAAATTACCTTGAGTACTGCGATCTTTTCCAACCAGGTATAGAAGGAACCAAAATAAGGCACGACAATGAAAACATACCAAATTCAGCCCTGTGCGTCACGCAGCCCACCTCCACACCCCATCTCCACAGCTGCCCCAGGTTGGCAGTGCAGCACTCGCTGGGACCCTCGGCACAGATGCTGTCTGTGATTAGTCCAGTTAATGATGAATTAAGTGGTTGTTCCAGGAATCAATCATCAGCTAATTGCCTTGTCAGGCAAACACTCTGCCCTGCTCCTCGGGCTCATTAGAAGTCTGTGATTCCACTACGTGTCCTCACACTCCCGAGCGAGAAGGGCAGCCTAACCTGGCCTAAGGCACCCGGCAGGTCAGCGTGCTCAGGAAAAATGGGAAAAAACAGCAAATCCATCCCTGGGGTGGCCCAGAGGCAGCGGTCCCCCCCCGGCCGCCGTGGGAAGAGGTGGCCGCTAGGTGTCCCAGGCGCTCCACGCAGCGCGGGGGCTGCGGGGTCCCCAGGTGTCCCCGTGCGCAGGGACAGAGCTTGGGGGGGAAGGGGGGAAGTGGGGTGCGGCGGGATGGAGGAGGGCGGCGGCGATGAGACACTTGGCTGTGTGGGTGGTGATGTGTAAAATTAGCACGTTTGGGCTCTCTCGGTGTCCCTTTTTTTAGCTGCAGAGACGCAAACGAATAAACAAAGCTGCTAGTGGGAGTTCCTGCAGGATGGCTGGGGATGCAGGGGATGCCCCGCTGCTGGAGGCAGTGGGGTGCCATGGGACAGCAATCTGCTTTGTGGCGGGGTTGGGGCCAGGACGAGGCCAGGAGAGCTCTAGAGATGCCGCTAGGACCTTCATCTCTGCCCCCAGGACTGGAATGCTTGCCCCCAGCCGATTTTTGCCCCCAGGAGCAAGCCCCAGCGAGCCAGCGGGAGTGCTTTGTGCCAATCAGAAGTGATGGACAGCTCTCACCAGAGGCTTCTGCACGTTACCAAATGTTGGTTTGAGGACTAAGAGGAGTCGCTGGGAGCTAGTGCAAGTCAGCGCAATGACTCCAATGCGGGGAGGCTGTCGCTCAGCATCACAGCTCTTGGAGGAACCATCCCACAAGAGACATCTGCCCAGCATCAGGGGAAAGCGCCTTCCCGTGTTTTCTGCACCAGAGGAACATCAGCTCAGATCAAGTTCAGGCTTCAAACTCCCCTTGCTCAGCTCAGGACTACCCCCTAAGGACATACTGTGGCTGCTGTCCTCCGGAGGGACACATATTAGCACTCAGCACCCTCAGTGCTAATGCCTGCTTACAAATGTCCACGAGAGCAGAGTCACTGGGAACCAGAACCGCTGAGCCCTGTGTTCTGCCCCAGCCAAGCTGAGCAAGGGCTCAGGTATCTGCATGCACTGTGAACCTGCTATAGGGCATCTCATGTTGTTCCCTGAGGACGTGCCTATTGCCAGGATGTTCTCGCTGCTGCAGGAAAGCGAGCAGAAGCTTGTGCTTGTGGGTTGTAATTTTACTCATGGCTGGTTTCCCTGTGCTAGTAGTTCCAGTCTTCAGTTTCACATAGATTTTCTCCATTGCTGTTTATACCTAGCATTGAACAGAACAGGATTGCCACCCCAGATGGCTCCAACTCTTTTCCGTGCTCCCCTGTTTCGCCCATATCCTCTGCTCCGGTCGCATCATCTCCACTTCAAGGCTCTCCCTCTGTCTGTGAGCTCCCCAGGGCCACAGCTCCCTGGCCACATCCTGTCACCCAGCACGGGGTTGACCTGGCAAAGGAGACCCGACTTTTCCCCACACAAAAGGCCTGGGCCAGCTGAGAGCAGCACAAGGTGAGGATGAGGACACAGCACACAGCTGGCAGTGGTCACCATTGAGGATAGGGAAATGTCCACCCCTTCCAGAGGGTCCAAGATGGGATGAAGCCATGTGCTGTTTCCATGTCCTCCTGCTATCAGACAAGGCTGGCAACGTACAGCAGCTATTAGGAACTGCTCGTTTGTCTCTGTTTAAAACACATACGTACAAATGATTCATGAGCACCCTGGCGCTGCCATCATCTCCCTTCCCCACTGGCCTGTTTATGTTACCTTCTATCTTACTTCATTCAGCTCAGGGGGATCACCTTCTCCTGGGGCAACGCTCTTCCCCTCACAGCTTAGCTATTTCATTCATTTGCTAGTAATTTGCTCTCCCTTACTTATGACTTATACTATGGACACGGCACATGGCTCCTTCACTTTTCCAACCGCAGAGTTTCCCAGCAAGGCCTCTGAGCGGCATACTGATGTCCAGCAAAGGAGCAGATTGCACAAACTTCAGCTGGTACCCCAGCCAATAGGTGCTATGCAAGCAGAATGGTGCTAATACCTGCTACTGCCAAAGAAATGGAGTCACTGGGTGGGGATTTGCCCCCTGTGTTTAAGGAGGCTCCCAGTGGTGGCAGCTACACGATTTTTCAATGTCTCTGTTAAGCACTCTGCTCCAGGCTCACCAGAGCACTCAGCCTGCTTTGCTGCCTTCTTTGCTTCACTGACAAACAGCAGCAGTAAGGACTATTGAGAGGAAGTCCATAAAGGACTTTTCCCCCTCTCAGCGCTGTGTCTTGGCTTCTCAGGCGAAAGCATCAATTCTTTGCCCATCACTAATTCTACAGACAGAGAGAAGCTGGCTCAAAGTCCAGCCTAGAAAGACCCTCTTGGAGCAGTGGGCAGAGGAGTGCTGCGAGCGGTGCCCTCAGGCCTGGCTGCAGGGCTCCAGGGCAGGGAGGGAATCGGCACCAGGCAAAGGCAGGGATATGCTGTGCAAATCCACTGTGCTGGAGCCACAGCAAATTACTCATTCTTTAATAACGGTGTTTATTACCTGCCTCTCATGGTGGTTCAGGGAGGTGAAGCGAAGCCAATTCAGCTCCCCAAAGCTTTCCATCTGCCAGCCATTTTCATGACAACAGAAACTTTTGCTGGATAAACGCAGTCGCTGCCTTTTTGATTGGGTAATTCCTTCTCCTGACAGCCCACAGAGTAACCAGCCCCGACCCCGGGAGGCCGGGGCTGAATGCCCTGTGCCTGCAGGCAGCCTCAGACCCCGCTCCCCCGGCTGACCCCGTTGTTTGCACGGTGCTGCCTTCCACTCGGAGTCTTCCCGGGGAAAGTGGTTCTCCTGAGCTGGTGCAAAGGAAATTTGTTTCTCGGAGGCAAAACAAGCAACCCAGTACAGTGTGTCGGTGGAGAGCAGCGCGGGTTCTGTGCAACCTGCAGCGGCTTTGGAGAATGAATTACTAACAGGCGCTGGTCAGCTTCAGAGAGCACTTCTCTTCCGAACTCCGAGCTGCAGACACGAGCCCGAGAGGGCTGCCCCGGGGACGCGCAGAGAGGCTGCGACCCAGCAGGTCGCGTTCCGCGCAGCTCCTCACTGCCACGGCCCCTCCGCCCCGAGCTCCTCGCTGCCGCCGCCCCGCACACCCTCTACGGCCCGAGCCGCTCGGACAGCTCAGCAAAAGGGATGCCCCAAACTTCGGAGCCGTCGGGGCGGGGGACCAGCCGGCTGCCTCCCGTTCACGCGGCAGCCCCAGGTGCCTCTGCAGCCCCTCGGCCATACTCAGCCTCAAAAACTTCTGCCGAAACCCTTCCCTTTCGCCCACCCCGGCACCTATGAGCGGTAATATCCCCCCGGGCGCCGCCACCCTCTCTCTCCGAGTCGCAGCCCTAACAGCCCCCGACACATTTTCCCAGCCCGAGGCGCTCCCCAAGGCAAGGCGCATCCCCCCCACCTCGAGCAGGCTCCCTTACCTCGGCTCAGCCGCCAAGTTGGAGCGGCGGCGGAGCGGCGGCGGGCATGGCTGCGGCGGGGATGCCCGGGGCCCGGC
>NC_034414.1:38998412-39105717 GCF_002078875.1 Numida meleagris
GGCAGCGGAGCCCCCGGCTGCGGCGGCACCGCGCTCCGCCGCTCTCGGCCGCGCAGCTCCCCGGCTCCCGTCGGCCGCTATCGGGAGCTGCGCGTCGCCAGCGCTCCTCTTCTGAGCGCCTCTCCTCGGCGCGGCTTCTCCTCCCGCTGGGTTACAGAGAGAGAAGGAAACTCGCTGCCTTCTCTGCTCCCTGCCTTTGGCACCCACACAGCCCCTGCCGCTCCCCTGATCGTTCGGAGAGAGCCCCTTGCAAGAGCTTAAAGGGAAGGGGATTTGTCTCTCTGCCTCAGCCAAGTACTGTCCTGCCTTCCTCCGCAGGGACCCCGGGCAGCGGCAGGATTGGCCTCACGCTCGTTGGTAGCGCTCTGGTGAGTGGAGTGAATCCAGATTCGCACCAGTACGACACGAGATGGCACCGACCCTTGCAGTATTCCTCTCCCCCCACTCTGTCCAGGCGATGCTCCAGCAGCTCCCCAAGCTCTGCGCTCCCCACCTGCTCCTAAACTCCCCGGGGCTCAGCTCCTCCCCCGTCTCAGCAGAAACGCAGGAGGCTGAAGAGTGGCTCATCCAGGGCTAGGGACTAGGGGCACCCCATGGACTCAGGCTCCCAGTGGAGCGCACATCTGTCTAGGAGCCACAGGGACATGCTGTATCATGCAGGTTGAGAGAAGGACCAGGCTCTGGGCTTTGTGTCCTCACATCGAGGACAAGTGACAAGTGTTGCAGCTGGCTAGCAGCTTCCCGGGGGCAGAACGCGTGTCCCAGGTAGCGTTGAGGAAGATCTGAGCCCAGAGTACCAGCCACGGGCAGGTGGCCCCAGCCAGGGGACCAGAATGGCAGCTGGAGCACAGGGTGCCTGCTGTTAATTTAGCAGTCTCAGAGAAAAGTGTCCCTGTTGGCCAGACCCAGCTGGCGTAGCTTGGGGAGTGGGGGGGGGGGGGGGGGGGGGGGGGGGGGGGTCGCACACAGTCTGCAGGCTCTGAGAAGGAAAGAGTGTTCATGTCCCTAGGGAGTGGGACAAATGAGAAGGGGCTAGAAATGCCACAAAGGAGGTTGAGGGGAAAGCAGTCCTACAGCGTCTCTGTTGGCAAAGGTCTGCCAGTTCAGGTGGTAGAGTGGGACTCGGTGCTTGTGGGCAAGATTTGGTGGCAGTGGCCTTCTCCAGGAGCTGCTGGTGCCAGTGGGCATGCACACAGATGCAGGCAGCCCCATGGTCTGCCTCTGCAGTCAGCTCCTGCACAGCCACATTCAGCCAGCCCCTGCTAATTAGAGAGGGCCAGGAAGGAAGAACCTCATCACACATGGCCAGCCCTTCAGCAACGCCTGAGGGGCTCTGGTGGTGCTGGGAAAAGAGTCTGCATGCTGCAGGGTAGATAGAATTATAAACTTGGAGTGGATGAACCACCTTGATCCATGGCTTACCAAGGCCCAGGGAACTGCCGAGGAGCCTAGATGCCCAGCATGAGGGCAGAGACTTGGCTGATGGATGCCAGTGCTGCCTCTGCTGGCGTGTGACATCTCTGCCCCCACGAGCAGCTTCGGCAGCGCCATCCTTCACACAGGCCGTGTGCAATCACTGGATTAAAATGCAGCGCTGCAGTTCCTCGGCCGGGCGGGGGATTAGCCCTCGCCAACTTTGCGGGCGGTACTTAGCAGCAGAGCTGCTTCTCCTGGCTGTGTGGCGATAAGGCGACATTAGCATCGCAAATCTAAGCCTCGCTGACCTCGGGCGGCTCCGAGGGAAACGTAGGCATACACAGATATGGGATGTACATGCTTGTGCTTAGGGAGGTGCGGTGTAAAACAGCTTGGGTGTCAGCCCCCCAGCCTGTGTCACAGCGGGGCAGTGTTCCTGGCAGGTGACAGGAGTGCCACCCTGCCTGTAAAGGCTGCATGACCTACAGTCAGCAATGAGCCACCCCGGGGCAGTGAGGGCAAGCCACCTGCCAGCCACCTTCCTACCCAGAGAGCCAACAGGGACAGGGTTCAGGATGCAGCAACAGCACCCAGAGCCCTTGCCCTGCTGAGCATTGCCTTATATATATCCTTCCACTGGAGAGAAGGAAAGAAAAACGGACGTACGAGTGGCTCCGTGCGCTCAGCTGCAGGTGGCAAGGGAGACCTCTGGTGAGAACCAATCCAGGAGAAGGAAATGAGACGTCATTACATTAAATATTAGCTGATGTGCTCTCACAATGGGCTTGTTATAACAACAAAGTGATACTTCTCTTCAAAAAATAGTTAGTAAAACAATGTTGCCATAGACATAGAATACATGAGTAAAAGGCTGTACTAGCATTTACGAGATGCCGTGTGCAGGAACGTGGGCTTTTGTTTTTGATTATGTTCCATCAAACATTAAAAACTCACTGCCAATGTGTCCTGAGCTTCATAGGCTTCATCCAGCTACAGACATAGCAACAGATAAATACGCCACGACAAATTTGGTAACAGTACTTTATTGACAGCCAAAAACCAGATCACTGCATGCTGCAAGCCTGAACTCCTGCCAGCAGCCAGAAGAGGAGTGCCGAGATGAAAGATTTACCGCCAGGAATGGACCGAAACTACTAAAACCTGAAATAATTGGAAGGTCTCCATGAAGGTGAGGGCTCAGCTGCGGCACGTCCTCAGAAAGCAGTGCAAGCAAGCAAGAGGAGATGAAAGGCAAACACAGTGCTCAAGAGGGGCAGCGGGGCCGCAGTGGGGATGGGAGGTGTCCGTAAGAGTCGAGCGCTGTGATCTTACGGTTGCACTGCAGAGATGGGGGGAACGCGGTAGAGATTAGCTGATATTTGTGGCTGTTAAAAATGATCGGCTTAGTGAAAGCTAGAATCGAGAGAGGAGCTTTGGAGGGATCAGCCAAACCTAATTAATTGGGCAGCGTGGTGGGAGAGGAAATTAAGTGTGGACAAGTAGAAGGAGAAGCATATTGGAAGGAACGACTTCGGCTCTCCATAATTGCTCGTGGTTTCTAAATTAACTGGAAGCATTAAGGGAAGAAAGATGTGGGTGGATCTGCGGACAATAGAGTGAAAACCATCTGGTTGATGTACAGTGGTGAGGGGAAAAAAACACATATGTTGTCAGTTTGCTTTCATAAAGGGATACAGAAAATAATAAAAATATTACTGTATGTGTTGGTAGTGACTCAGCTGTTATGGACGAGTCCAGGTTTTCAATTAGAAGGCAAATTCTGATTGTTTATGAGGAAAAATACAGAAAAACGTTTTTAAAAAGTCTTCTGTAGTAGTGAAGCGCTGGGCCCTGGGGTGCAGAATGAAGTCTGTGGTGTTCCCAAGCACCTCAGAGGACTCAGGAAGGCAGATGTAAGCTACAGGTCCCCCCAGAAACATAACAGCCAGCACGAAGGTGTGTCATGCCTCTAATGCTATTAACACCTGATCACTCGGATACCTCAGTTAAAGCCCAGGAAAAGCTTGTGTCTGCAATCTGTTTGAACACCTTCCTTCTGGGATTAGTGTCATTCTCCTCCTTCTTGCTAAGCAGAAATGTCGGCTGCTGCCAAAAGCGCTTGAATGCATCAGAGCCTGTGGGGACATCCTTTTGTCCTCAGCCCCTGCGGGGTCTCTGGGACAGGCCTCAGCTACAGTGCTGCTGCAGGGCCTGTGGTGGGAGATGGATGGAGCAGGGCGGCTGCCTTCAGAAAGCCATTCAGAGCACCTGAATCCTGCGGTAATTATGCTCTTGATTTGCATATCATGAATAGCCATTCAGCGGTACCTTCCTTTCCCTCAGCTCAGCTAGGAAGCCTTGCTAGATGCCTGAAGCACGTGGCAGTGATGGCAATTCCCATCCTCAAGGATGGTTGCTTGGATTCCTTCCCATCTGGGACATGGAGGTCCTGGAGGGAAAGGATATGTCCCTATTGAGGAGCTGGTCCTTTGAAGAGTTGGATGATCCTTATGGGTCCCTTCCAGCTTGGGGTATTCGATGATTCTTATGAGGGCAAGAGACTTCTGTGAATTCCAAACATCCTCTTCAGAGCTGTCCTGAACTGGAGCCAGGCAGGGGGAGGCTGAAGAGTGGGGAACAGCACCCTCAATGCAGGGACATGGTTTGGGGCAAGGAAGAGGAGGCAGGGGGCTGTGGGTATGGGTGTGTGCATTCCGGGCAGGGAATGGGTGCAGGAGTACATCTGGAGGAGAAGAGCATAGGGAGGGGAGCCCTGCATGCAGGCCTGCTGCTCTGCATTGCTTTGGCAAAGCAAAGCAGCTCTAAACCCAGAATAACGAACGGGCCATATGCTCCAGTGCTTTCACTGGCAGACAGAGCCTTATGGTAAATCAGGCCATAAAAGGTAACATCCTCTTGAAAAAAGGAAGCCGGGAGTGCCTGTCTGCTTGTTGACCATGCAGGGAGGTTGCCTGGGAAGGGACTTACTTGGGGCTCTTACTAGGTGAATGCTCACCCAGCACTCATGACCATGCTGGTTTTAGCCAGGTTGAGTTGGCCCATAAAGAGGCCGTGCCAGGCGTGGATGTGTCCCAGCCACAGGACATGGGAAGGAGCCACAGTAGACAGGGGCTCCTCCATCTGCAGCAGCCCCCATGCCACAACATGAGCACAGAGGGCTGCATCCAGCCAGAGCCAAGTCTGAGACCACCTGTGGTTGCGGTCACCTGCTGGAAAGCAGCTCCCCTGCCGACTAATTGCTGAACAAAGCGTCTTTGCACTCTGACAGACGGAGCCCCGGGGAGCTCCTAGCTCAGATATTGGCAGGAGGCAGAGTCTCTGGAAATGAGGCTTTACAGCGCTGCCGAAGTCCGAGATGAAAGGGAAGCAGCGGGGTTGGAAATAAGACATCTAGTGGCAGCGGTGTGAGCTCCACAGGGACCGCCCCATTTATGCTGGCACAGAGGAGTGGTGGTGGGGCCTCATCCCCACCCATGTGGTCCAGGGGCCTCGTGCAGACCCCCAGCATCCTGGTGCCCTGTCCCAGTGCTCACACTTCAGGGTGGGGATCGACCTTTTTGCAGGGCGAGATCCCCACCGCACACGCCTGTGCACACTGACCTGCAGCTCTGGGGCTTTTCTCTTTGTTTCCTTCCCAGTGTCAAGCCCCCAGGCAAACCAGCTGTGGAAATTTTAAGAAAATTCAGCTCAGCAAGCAGCAACAGAAGGGTCTTGTCCCTCAGACACTTTAAAAATATTGAAATTCACTTGAATAAGCAAAAAAATGGCTGAACTGTCACGCATGAGGCACATGAATCATCTTCAGGGAAGAAAGCAATCCTGGCAATGTCTGGGCTTGAAGTAACAGTAGTTAACATTATAATGACTCATAGCACATATGCGTCACATCGTTTTTCATTAGGAGCAGGATCCTGGTGTCCTGTGACTAACTCGGAGCTGGAACTGTGGTCCTAAAGCCTGGGGCTGGGAGCTGGCTCTCCCATATGTTCTGGTTCGGTGCCAAAAGCATTATCGGCTGTCAGATATTAAATAATAACAGTTCTTAGATCAAACACTTCATTCGAATGACAAAATGAGATGGGCTTTGGAGCTGCCTTCCCCTGGGAGTGCCATGATTTTAATAGGGAGAAAATGGATAAATTGAGGGCAGGCACCTACAGAGAGGCCCTTCTTCTGCTCTCAGCTCATTAAAGTCAACTGCTGGCTCTGCAGCCCATCTCTGATCTTCAGACAAGGTCAACATTTCCATTTTTGTCTCTTCACAGAAGGACCTTCCATTTCTTTGCAGTAACCTCATGGACCCCTCAGCATCCTCCCAGCAAATCTCCTGACTGGTGTAAACCCTCTCTAAAATGCTGCAGCTCCTGCAGCCTCACCCTGAGCAGCCCATGTCCCACCAAACCTCTTCATTCACTGGCACGTGCCCATCTAGGCCATTTAGGGCAATCAGAGGGGATGGAGCCTCTCCTGGGGAGGGCAGTGAACACTCCATAATGTAGGTGGCTCTGGTACATGCTAAAGCTCATACTATTAGCTTAAATCTGCTCTTCATAACCAAATCAATCTCCAGCATAATGGCAACGTTGGACCTATGCAAGAGCAGAGTAGCCAAAGAGATGTACTGAAGTTAATGCATCAGTCTGGAGGAAGAGAAAATGCAACATCTGGAAGATACCCATGGTGCTTTAGTACCCTCTTAGTCGAATAGAACAAACCAGCCAAAGAGACTTTTGTCAGGCTTTTCAAAATATGCCACCTGTGGGCTAAAGGAAGCAAGAGAAAATGCATCTCAAAGGGTAGTATTTGTACTGAGTGATGAACTACCAAAAATAAGTGCTTATAATTGAAGCTCTCTCTCCAGTCCTTGCAGCAGGACCAGCACGGTGCTTTTCCAGCTGAAGACCAAGTGACAATGGAGGGCACTTATGCACCATCAGAAAATGGCCAACAGTCAACAGATGCTCACATCAGATGCTGAAATACCTTACAGAGGAAAGGATAATGGGAGGAAGAGGCTTTCAGACCTTGGGAGGCAAGACCGCCTGGAGCTAGAAATGAAAATGCAGTAGCAGTGGGGTTCAGAGGGATGCAGTGGTCATGCTAATTGCCGTCCTCTCCTCAAACTTCCTCAGAGCTTGACCTGTGACAAGTTCAGCATCTGCAGCCATTCTGGGGCCACACTGGCTCAGATGGGCTCTGTGAGCTCTCACAAGTAGGCAGACAGGGGCAGGGAGGCTTAACCAAAGAAGATGTAGCCTGTGTGTTTGTTTTCTTGTGGATACTCAGCTACAGCAGCCAACTGTGCATGAAGTCTGCGCAGCCACTTGTTTTTCATTTAGATCTTTTCTCGGGGTTATAGATTTAGCTGTAGCAATAATGGGCTCAACCTCCGACTAGGTATCGTTTATAAATGGGAAAATATTTCAAGTTTTCATAAAGCAGTGTTGTGATATAAATGGAAACAGTTTGCAGGAGTCCAGCTGTAATCCACTGACCATTATCTGTGAGGCGCGCCGCCTGGGCAACCCTCTACTTTCTCCTCTTTCTGGAACGGTGCCAGGTTGGTGGTGGTCAGGTGGTTGATGTGTTTTACTTACAGCAAGACGGGGATGGTCCAGCTTGACCTCCCTTCCCACCCACAGCTCTCTCAGCACCTCAGAGCTCGTGTAATTTTAAGAACAATCTTCTGCTCCACGCACAACAACTTTGCCAAGTTGCCTTGACCGGGCTTGTTACAGCCAAGAATCGCCACCGGCCCTGCACACACCAAGCATGAGGGGTCCTGCAGCAGTCCTGCCAGCCCTGCAGGTCATGCGAGTGTGCTACCAGTGTATATCCCGACTCTGTCCCCAATTGGGCAATTTGTACAGGCTTTACACTCTTATTGACTGCATCCCGCAATGACCTTGCAAGAGCAGCAAACACCCACACGGCCATTAGGTTCAATTATTGTAATTCCCTCTCCACATGGCTCCTCCACCATGCCTTACAGGTTATTCTGAAGGCAGCAGCAGGTTACTTGCTGGCTTGAGCTGTATTGATCATATTATCTTCACTTCTGCTGCCACGAAAGCGGTGCATTGACTAATTTGGCCTCACCAGTCCTTAAAGTTATTGCCAGTATATTCCTGGATGCCTTGAAGTCCCTTTCTCTATTCTTCATATACACTGGAAGTGCCTGCCAGGCCAGCACCTGGGTTAGAGCAAGGGGTCTTCATCCAGGGGGGAAGCCTGGCCCTGTGAGAGGCAAGCACAAGAGATGGAGCCTGGATGAAGGTGCCCTCACTGCCATCAGGCTTGATTCACAGGGAGAAGGGCTCCACAAAAATACTGCTACCCCATCAGTACAGCAGATTTTTAGTATTCTGCTCACCATCCCATTTTTCCCTCCTGCTCCGCACCAACTTCCTTTAATTTGCTCATTAAAAGGAGCTGGGTTATTAAAACAAATTGTGGCATTTTCTGTTGAAACCTGTGAAAAAGCTGAAAGGGCTGAAATTGCCCTGACACTAATGGGTACAACCCTGGCTCAAGTGAGTTATCGGCAAGCTGCCCGCTGACTCCTGCAGAGCCAAGATTTTACTTCTGATGGAGCCTATCTTTCAATTAAAGGTATTACTCCTAATATTCATTAAAATTCTGTTTAATCCAGGCTCTGCAAGGGGCAAACCCTGAAATTCATTAAGAGTTTTGTAGAAAGCCACTGCAAAAGACCACAGTTGGAAAAAGTGGCTCCCGGGGGGAGAGGAGTAGGGCAAGAGTGTGCCTTCACCTGGGGAACAACCAGCACCTGCATCTCGTTGATGGAGCGTGGGATGGTTTTTAGCACCTCTCTATTTAGCCTATTGAAAAGCGTGGGTAGGCTCTGGGAGAGGTGGGGTGGTTCGGTTCGTTCTTTCTTTTTTTTGTGGTGCTCTGGTTTCTGATCATGCTGTGGCAGGGCACCTGGGTGTGGTATCTTGTCCCAAGCTACTCAGATACCCACAAAACCCAGATGAGAACTGACCAATGGAGTGTTTGTGCTCCATCCACACCAGATCCTCCATCCCCACCACGGTTTGCATTCATTGCATGCTTCTGCAAAGCCCTGTTGGCCACTGTTGACTTACCACTGATGGTACATATGACAGAGGTCTTGTGGGCTTCAAAATCAATCCGGAGTCCGTGCTCTGTGAGCTGTTGAGTGAGCACCCTGCAAAGTTGCCTAGAGGTCTGCAGCTACCTGCCCTGAGATGCTGCTATCAGCAAGCAGCCAGCTGCCTTGCGGCTCTGACGTTGGCGCTAGGGATAAAAGCGCTGCAGATCACTGAAAACAGAAAATGGCTCAGAGGCTGGAAGAGAAAGGAAATGACAGGATCTCCAGGTGGAGGCTGCAAAAGAGCACTCAGGAGAGCTGGGTACCTCTGGAGGGGCTGGAGCTGAGAGGGGTTTGCAGACATATGGACAAAAAGCCAGCAGCTTGTTTCAAGTAGGAAGCAGTGCCCTGGGTTCTGCGTTGCTTTGTGATCCACAAATGTGAGCTGAGGTAGCTTGGGTCTGTGTTTTACTTTGCTCTAGTTTCAGTACAGCCATCTTTTCTCTGTCTGTATTTGCAAATGCTGTGATTTTGTACCAAAATACTTCTTCATCAAGTAAGCGTTAGTGCGTTTTTCCCAGTCTGCTGCCTTAGGTGGTGCCTTCACCTCTTCGAGAAGACACATCCACTAGGCAAATGACTTCTTCCTGTCCCTGTGTTCCTCTGCATCTGCTAATTTCTTTATTTTTAATTTTATTTCCAAACACCATCCCACAGGGCCGAATGACTCCTAAATCCCTGTCCCCGTTCTGTGCATTTGGCATTCTGCAGCCCATGTTTAAGGCTGCGAGGGCTGATGCTGCCCGCAGTCAGAAGGCAGCCTGCCAGCAGCCCCGTCCCCTGTCCTCTCAAACATCAGCTGCCTTTCCCAGCCATAAAATACTGCTGTATGAAATACATCGGGTTCCTGAGATCGATAATCTATCAGTACTCTGAACTCAGGGGAAGCAGCCAGCTCCTGCCTCTGCCAGCTAATTCCCTGAGAACCTTTCTCCTTTCTCCCCCATTGCCCTCTCAGACCTTTTTGTTCTCTCTCCCTCCATTTTCGCTCTGTTGCTTCCAAAGTCTGTCACTGTTCCTTCTTTTGTCTGTGTTTGTTGTTTCATTTTCCTAAACTGTGCACGTATTTATCTTCTTTCTCTCCACCTCTCCCCTCTTTCTTCTTCCAGCCTCTCCCCTCTGCTTCCTCATTACTTCTATCTCCTGGCAAATGGTATGCTGTCATTTGCAACTGTAATGATGATGAAATACCTGAGATGTGGAAATAGCAGGCATCATTTCCCTCTCTGCCCTTTCCCTCCTCCCCTCACTCACGAGGCGTATTTCATTTCTCCTATTCTGCATCCGCAGCAGTGGAGCTCTGGTGTGCCCGGGGAGCATCAGCGTGGTGCCAGCAGATGTGGAAGTGATGAAGGATGGCAGGAAGGGCCGGCTCCCCTGGCTGATCTCCTTCGGGGACCCATCGTGTTGCAGACGGAGCAAGGTGAGGGCTGGCTTTCAGAGTGCTTCCCACCCAGCCATCTCCAAGTGCTGTACTGTGATAGGCAAATCGCTTTATCTCTGTGGCACAGATGGAGGAGCTGAAACAAATCACTGTGCTCCACGATGAGTGAGAGGGATACAAGTAGAGTGTTCCTACTCTTTGTGCTTTGAAGGGAAATATCTCTGAAGGGGACTAGCCTCAGGGACAAGCCATACTTGTGCTTGAATCTCCTGATGGGAACAAAGGTAACGCAGCTTTTTGCTGCAAATCTGTAGTCTGCCATGTAAAATTTGGACAGAAGTTTGATGTTCCTCTGCTTCCAATTTGTTCTTCATGTGGCAGGGGACAGACTAGCAGTAACTGTACGCAGGGAGCAGGACCTCTGCCACAGCACACCAGGGGAGGACAAGGGGAGCAGTCCCATAACGGGGAAGGTGACGGAGCATAGCTGCACACAGCCACAGAACAGTGGTGGCGGGTACAAACATGGCATGGCAAAGTCTGTGGGAGATTGGCACAGCCCACAGGCCCCCAGATGGAAACTCTCCCACATGCACTTTATCTTGTTGCTGGGAGCAGTCCTTCTACTGAAAGTTGATCCCTACAGCCCCTGGACAGGCCCAGCACAGCATCACACCTTGGCCTGAGCTACAGCATACTCAGAGCCACCAGCTCTGCTTCGGCTTGTTGTTTGCCCTTGCTTTAAGTAAGTGGCTTTTACTTGTCTCTCCTGTTGAAATGCCTGCGCTGTTCCTACATCGTCTGTGTTGTTCTTGGTAAACTCAGTAAAACAAGACAGGTAGCCAACTGTTGACTGCACATTAGCTGTGCTGGGGATGCTTTTCCATGGGTGGAAGCTGTTTCTGTAAGATTATGAGAAATTAGTCAAGCGTTCATGAACAGATGCTCTTCCTACTGAGGAATGCAGGGCTTGCTTCATTGTTGGAACAAACCTTTCTGGTAAGCTGCTGCTAGCTGCTAAGGTGCTGATGTGATGTGACATGTGCCATTTGTCTTCAGACAAGTTTCCACGCTGGACAAGATGAGGTGAGGTTGGCTGTGCTGACGGGCTGCTTTGGCAGAAGGGGTGGCTGAGCTGGAAAGTGCATTCTGGGAAGAGAAGGAAACCTGTGTCCCTGGCCCGTGAGGCCACTGCACGCTCCTCGTTTCAATGCCTTTCAAAACAAATTCAGATGTGAACTTAGTGATGGACTTCATGGGGCACAGAAGACAATTACATGGAACAGAAATAGCCCGCATACACAGCAGGAAAAGCTCTTGGATTCAGAGCCCTTATTATAGATCAGAGTTCATAAGATTCAAAGTCTGTACAGAACATCAGAGGCTGTGTTGCCTCTGGATTTCCTCTGAATCATGCCTTGGTAAGTAGAAAAAGACCTGTCTGCCATAGAAACAGATTTATTTAACCCTTGACAGTCCAGGGGGAGCAGTGTAGTAGAAAGAGGGATGCCTAAAGCTGGGGCCAGGTTAGAGCGGTCAGACTGGTTCCGAGGTTTTTTACGTCCAGATTCTGCAGCAGCAGCAGATGACTTGATGGGGATCAGTGGAAAAGCTTCAGGGCAGGCTGCACTAATTGTTTCTTGGCCCTGAAAACACATCCTCAGTCATCTTCAGAAAATGAAGTCGTTATTTCTGTCCACAGGCATCATCTCTCACTGGTTTCCCTCGTATGCTGGTGAGACAGCCTTCATAAGCAAAGGACTTCATCCATGAGGACACAACCTGAAAGCCATTTCTGATCAAAGCCATTGCATTTCCAACAGCAGGATTCCTCCGAGTTACTGGGAGGCTCCTCATGCTGTGAAAATGTACGTGACTAAGTTGCTCTTTCCTGCGCCGCTTTCTGCCTGGCAGGAGGCAGGGGGTACTTACTTCATCTGCTTTCCTGATTCTGCCTCTGTCCCCTGAGCAGGAGCCACACTTTCCTGAGATCATCTCCCCAGGGCCTTCAGAAGCATGTCCTGGACCTGTTTTCCATGTCTATTTTGCAACCGAGACCATTGCACCAACACGATACCTCGTAACCAGCCATCCTGGCAGCCAAAGAAATAGTCCCTCTTCTGTTCTCCCATTAGAGGACATTTACGTTTGTTGTTTCCTCTTTGCTCTATTTCCTTGGAGGCTTTTGCACACTTTGCTGCCCAGGCCCAGCAGCCCGTCGGTGCTGCAATACATGTCTGAGGCCCCTCAAGGCAGTGGGATTAGAGGCTTCGCAAGCCACCAGTTTTCTGCTGAACGAGTCCCCAGCTTTGCCAACAAATCTGCAATCGCCATGACTCAGTTTCATCTCTCTCTGCCACTCAACCTTAGACAACAGTGTGGGATTTGTTATGCTGGGACTTGTGTTTCTGAGTGTGAGGATGTGCCTGTTATCAGTGGTTGACAGGCCATCACGTAAACGTTGCTGTCAAAGCAACAAGCTGGCAGCGAGCATTTCCCTGAACCCCTGCCTGTCTGCAAACACCAGCAAAAGTGCAGCTCTCGCTCATTAAAGAGAATCTCCAGGCACTGTGGGGTACTGTGGTCCCCCGACCCAGGACAGGATGCAGGGCCCAGCCGTGCAGCATCACTTGGAGGATGAGCAGCTCCTGAGGTGGGGTCTGTGCACTGGCATGTGCAGGGGGAGGTCCTGGCTATCTATTACATTACTTTTTTGATTGCTGAGGTTAATTGTAAAGATGGTCAGTGTGCTGTGGCCGTCAGTGAAAATATTTAGCTTTATTCCATAGAACCATAACACAGCTTCCCTCATGCCTCCTCTGTAAAAGATGCAACCCAGGCCCTTGGCTCAGTGCTGAGGGAATGAGAAACCCTATGCAACATCCAGAGACCTTAATGTTCGCATTGGCATCTCACTGCTTTCCTCTTCATCCTTTTGAAGGCTCCTTTTTAAAATTTAGCACCACCATTCTCGGCATGCTGTTTTTCTCAGTGATGCGGAGACTATTGAATTGTGGCCACAACCACTCCAGATGAGGATGTGACTGCTAGCAGCGGCTGACAGGCCATCAAAACTCAGTGCTGCCAGGCTGACGTGTGGGGGGGCACAAGCTGTAATTCTGAGGAGCAGCCCATGTGCATTATTTAGAGCAAAGTCAGGGTAAACACCTCCCTTGTGTGCCCTAAAGACTGCTGGTCTAACGTGCAATTGTTCAAAATGTCATGTCAGGAGTACTTCTGCAAGGAAGTGCTGAGCATAAGAGCACACATTTGGGGAATGTGTGTTTTATCTCTTTTTAGGGGCTGGTTTGATGGATGATGGGCAGTCTGCATCACTTGGTGTCTGTTTTCTGCAGGCTGAGCCAGTTCACAGCTGTTTGATCACTTCTGATAACATCTGTGGGGTTTCCATCTGACACACAGCCCATGCCCAGAGTCCCTTAGAATTAGCCCTTCCCTTGGCATTTCAAGTCCCTTCTCACCAGAGGAGCTGGCCTAAATTTCCAGGGGACTTAAATGCTCCATTTCCTCCACATGCATTCTTACTTTAATAATGTGTCACAAAAAGTAATGAAGAGAGTGGAAAAAAAAAATGGCTAAGTCTTTCTTGTGACACAAATAGTCACAGCCAGGCATTAAAGATGGGTTTTAGGATTTTAATACCTTGCTCTCTCCCCCCAGAAGATACTTCATCCCTTAGAGGAGATTTGGTGAAATGCCCACAGGTACTAAAGGACCAGAGACGATGCAAATCCCCTGTTTTGAACAAGTCCCCTGGCTGGAATTTTAGCACTGAAATCAGGAGCCTTCTAATCTGAAACTTAGATTGTCATCAGCCTGTGGTTTCCGTTCAGGTGGTGCTGTGCTGTGGAGGGGCTGGGGTCTGCCTCTCTAGTGGGGAAGGAAACCCCATTAATCCCGTTCAGACTCAAAGACCACCATCAGAGGAAGGCTGAGAGGTCACTAGAGAATTGCTCTGCATAGCTGCATTTTTATTGTATTAATTTCTGTGCTGCTCAGCCAGAGGATGCTAAAGCAAATCTGCTTTGCACCTAACGTTTGCACAGAGAAAACAATTTAGAAAATGGTGGGAACCAACAACACCTCAGAAAAAGTCTGTATTTGCCCAGCTTCGCTTTTTCCCAGAACAATGCTACCTTTCCAAGTCAGGCAGGTGTTAAACTGGGGTCTCTATGGTGACTGTTGGGGTCAGTGCTGGGGTCTTGCTGAAGCCACAGCTAGCACTGGAGCTTGCAAATTGCTCCCTGAAATTCCTCCCTCTGGGAGCTGGGTGGGTCTCACAGTGGTGGGGCTGTGCCCCCCACCCCAAATTGAGGATGGGGACAGCTGTGGCTAGGTGGGGGCACTACTTAATCTTGTGCACACAAGCTGCAAAGGCCCCATCAGCTCCCACCCAAACCTTTTCCCACCAACAGACTCTAGGTGGCTTTGCCAGTAGAATGAGTGCTTAAGCATGTTTTCATAGCCAAGGCTGTGTCCCTGCATGCTACTGAGTTGGTGACGTCCCCATGATCAGCCCCTCAGCCCTCTCATCTACAATCACTGGAAAAAATAATTGGATGGATTGAAGCGCAGCACCCTTTTACTTCACAGATAGGAAATTTCATATCTGCCCTGATTAGTGGCCTAGAGATACAAGCTCTCGCTGCAGCTGACCATGACGGCAATTTCATTTTGTTATATCTTCTGATATAAGATGGAGTTTGAGGGGCTGAATACTGCCGCTGTTCGCTATGTTAACAAACTGTATCTGGCCGCCTCCTGCCCCAGGGTCCTGCCTGCACCCCTCCATCTCTGCTCCTCCCTCCTGAGTACAAAACACCCAGATGGGTAAAGAAGTTTTGATGGCACATGGATGTGTTTGAGCCAACAGCAAGCTAGCTGTCAATGAGATACCTCCACATCTGATGCAGCAATGCTGTGAGGTCTTTGGTGTCTCATCTCAGTGCAACATAACATCTTTATTAGAGGCATTGCCTAAATTCCTTGGGACTGGCCTTCTCCTGGTTTCTGACTGTCTCAGAACCCTAACAGCAGGTGAACCCCAGAGATGGGGCATGAACACACATGGCAATGAGGCCATGTGCTCTGGAGCTTCTCTGTCTTCAATGGTGGTTAGAGGCACCAGCAAGTCCACGTCCCCACCACGGGAGATTTGGGGGGAGGCTGTGTGCTCCTCATCTCCCAGAACGCATGTACGAGACACAGATGGTGGAGAGCACCAGGTTGCCTGGTGGCTCAAACACTCAGCACAAGTCAGGGCCCTCAGACCTTGCAGCTTCGTCCCTAAGCTGGTGATGCTCAGCAGCCCCCTGGGGCCCTGCATCCCCAGACAGGTCTCCATGAGCAGAGGGAGGTGTGGTGACCAGTGTCCTCTATGTGAAGCTAGACAGATTTCCCCCCGCTACTAAACTGGTGTTTTTAGATCGATAGCTTCACCTTCTAAAATGTTCCAGAAGAGCCTGTAACGATTTTTAATCTATTCTAAATGTCAGAACAAACAGCATTTCCTTCTGAAAGGCTTTGCAGGGAGCCACGCTGACACTGCTTGGCCTCTGCCCAGGGTCAGGCATCTCCATGGCACCGGCACTGTGCCCAGCCCTGGCCCCACTGCCACCAGCCTGCCAGTCCCTGCAAGGATCTGCAGACCACTCGACTCACATCTGCCAGCTGCTTTTGCATCACTTACCTTTGCAGATGCAGTTTTCTCCTGTTCCCTCTGCCAGGCCCCTCCTCCAGGCTGTGGGAGCAAATGTGGTGGAGATGTGAAAATGCTGAATTCATGCAAATAGGTCAGCACTGAGAAACTCTGGCTGGCACGGGGAGTAGGGAGGGGGGTCCTGAGGTGTCCAGATGTGCCAGAGCAGGTCACTGAGCTGCTTAAGCAAGCAAATGACAAAGAGGCTCCTGGTTGGCACAGGCTTTGGTGACCCTCCTGCCTCAAGGGCATATTTTGTAAAGGTCTGTGTTACCAAACTCGAAATAATCCCAAATATCCCAGCCCTGCCTGGCATGGGCAGTAATGAGAACTGCACAAACCCTTCTCACATCCCTGGAGGACCAGGGTGAGAATTTGGGAGAGGGTTGGGATGGCCATGCTATACCACAGCACTCGCCCAGAGCAGAGCTGCTGCGGGAGAGCAGAGGTCTCCAAGGAGCGGCGGAGCACTGCCCTCATAAACGGCAATTTCCTCACAACATCTAATCTTGCTGCTGAGAAGCACATTCACTTGCCAGTAAGGGAGGGATGCAGCATTCTGTTCCTGTGCTTGTCCGTTTCTCTTCTGTCAGGAAATAAAGCACTTAGTCTCTCCAAGAGTCTCTTTTGGAGACTTGATCGTGCCAGATCGTGTTTCTCTTCCATGCACTCCACAAAATATTTAAGGGCTGTTCTGTCATATTTCTAGTTCCTTTCCTCATCATCATAAGCTGAAAATGATCAGGGCCTCTGCTCTCCCCTGCAGCTGAGCTATGGCTGAGCCCACCCTGTGCTGAGCATCTCCGGGTACCACTATGGGCTCTGCCCGGCAGCTCCATGCTCCGGGCACAAGGCTGGGAAACACCTGGTGCATGGCAAGCTGGCCTCAGAGTGTAGATTTTCAGGTTCCCAAAGTCTGCAGTTAACATATTTTGACTGAAAATGTACTGGATAATTTTTTCCTGAAAAACTTTGTGACATTTTGTTTAGATATTTTCTAATAAGGCATTCTGGCTTTGTTTCAAGGTGACAGCTACGTATCAAAGCTGACCTGTTTCTTAGTTTCTTTTTTTTTTTTTTAACTGCAAAATAATATGAAACATTTGGGTTTTGAATTGAGTTTTTAATTATTTATTTTGTGAAAATCTTCCCTCAGTTTTCCATTTGTTTGAACGGGAAGGTCTGCCCCCTTCTCCTGTGCATGGGGAAGGGTAGGGATGGTGAGCACATGATGGAGCCCACTCTCTCCACAGCGCTGAGCACCTCCAGGACTCCCCCTCACTTCTTGCTTGGATGCTCGCACTCCCTCAGCCGCCTGAGCCCTCTCCCTCCCTGAGATTTGTCTCCAGTGTCCCATTCCCCTATTACAAATGCTGTCATCAAGGCCGCATGTAATTCTCCTGCCCCCACACCTTGCTTTCCATTAAACGCGAAGATTAATTTCTGACTTCATTGGCTGGAAAAGCACCGAGAAGGGAAAAATAGAGCAGGCTGCAGGGAAAGAGAAGCAGGAGAGGGCAACCAGGGCTGGCATCTGCTCAGCATCAGCTCTGCCACCCCAGAGGGTGCCTTCCCAGCAGGGCAGGACTTGCACGGGGCTGGCTGGGAGGTACCCAAAAATCTGCCACGTGAAGTACAGCCCCCCACCTTGTGCTCTGGCCTGGGTGAGGCTGAGCTGGAGCATCTTCCCTCCCCTTCTCCTCCCAGCCCACACCATCCCAGAATGCGGAGAAACCTTCGTTTCCCTCCATCAGCTTCCCCGCTTGGCTGCCACAACCAATTGCTATGGAAACCTGGGGGATGTGGAGAAGGGGTGCCTGCCACTCTCCTGTAGCAGAAAGGGGCCATGCAGAATGGAGGTGATGTGGTGAGAGTGGGTGCTCACGCTGGGGTGACCCGGAGCCAAGCAACATTGCAGGGGCAGAGGATGAGCACTGGCTCTTTCTCCCTATCTCATCGTTTTGAAAGTGCTGGTTATTGCCTCCCAGTGCTCCCGCACTGTTCCTCTCTCTCTGCATCAGAGGGGACAAGAGCTCCAGGCAGAAAAGCAACTCCCTCATCAGCTGGGGACTGTTGCCAGATTTTGGCTTTGACAGCCGTTCTTACCTCAGCAGTGCACAGAGGCTTTTCTTCAATGTGCAGCTCAAAGACTCTTCTGTTTCACTTTCTTGTGAGGACTATCAAAGCTCTCACTATATATATATAATGTTCATCCGCTTTTGAGGGGGGTGCCAGCACAGGAGACCTGCTCTCACCAGGCATGGGCTCTGCCTCCCCTGACTCCAAGCAATACAGATTGAAAGGCAACAGAGGGAGTAAGTCCCCTAATTAGAGACCTGGTGTGCCCTCCCCATTGAGCCTCAGCAGAAGGCCAGGAGCATCCCTCTGGGGCACCAAAATCAGCCGCTGTCACTCACACCTTCCTGGGCCAGGCTCACACACCTCCTGGCAGCTCCACAGACATTTGGGGAAAACACGTGCAACTTTCTACTGCAGAGCCCAAACCAGTGTCTCTACCCAAGCTATGTTCTTAGTGCACTTTCCTCGGTATCTCTTGACTGTGAATGCAGGCAGGCTCCTGCGGCAGGATGTGCTCTTATCTCTCTATTACAGGTCATGAAGTGACATGAGCAAAGGTTGAGAGCAAACCAGAAATATTAAGACAAGGTTATCTGTGTAGGCAGTCTCTGAAACAGGGCAGCAGCAATCCCAGGCATACGCTGGGATTGTCAGCCAGAAACGTACCAGAGAGGCACGTGTCCAAATGTTGTTTCCTCCCACTTTTCCCTCACTCTCTTTCCTCTGGGGTGAATTCATAAAGACTGAATCCTTTCCAGTGCTGCCAGCTCTGTCCGGGATGCACGTGATGCTGCTTGCAGTCAAAATACCTGGCTCTGAGCTGACTCTATTAATGGAGGGAGACCTAGAAATGCTTCTTGCCTGAGCTGGGACTTAGTTAGGCTGCTATAATTAACGACTGTGGCTTTCCTAAGAAAGATTCCAGCTGCTTTGCTCAGCAGCCTGCTCCATCAATTTTGCTCTCACGCACCTGACACGCACCAAAACCCATTCCAGTGAGGAAAAGAATAAAGATGCATAAATCAAATGCATACGGGAAACAGGAGCCGGAAGGGAGGGGGCAGAGGGAGTGAAGACTCCAAAGAAAGCGATACGGATCAGCAGACTGGGACTGATTCTCAGGTTCCCCTGTGTCAGAGAAGCTTACAGGGTCACGTGCAGCAAACCTGGCACACCTCAGCACGAGGCAAGTAGCATAAGCCATACCCTCATCTTGTCTTATGGTGAACAGTCCCCTTTGCTAAACTACTTTATTTGGAGTACTTCATTTCCTTCCTCAGGGGAGGCTCAGCGAAGATCTGCCCCTGGGCTGTCTGCTTTGGGCAGGAGGGTCGGTTGGAACATCATGCTCCATGTGTCAGCGGTACTGAGTTCTTTCCCTCCCCAGACCATTCTCCCATTGAGCTGATTCAGAAAGCCTATGGTTTCACACAGCTCTCATCTGCTTGTCCTTGTGCCCCTGTTGCTCCTGTGGCTGCTGTCTCAGGGGTTATTCACCCTTCTCCCTCATCAGGTCTGTTTTCTCTTCCCTCTCCCATCATGTTAGAGTTCTCTTTGATTTGCAGACACGATTTTCTCCCCTGTAATTCAGCTCTGCCCTGTGAATTGGCTTTTCACTGATACATTTTTCTTTGCTCAAAGAGGATTAAGTAACTTCTTTCACCACAGCAGTCCTATTTCTGTCCTGTACCTGTTATCTGGGAACCTAGGGCAGCGGCAGCAGGAGCAGCGTTTTATTAGTGAGCTGAGGAAACTGCCACACAGCCCCACCGCTCCCCATACAGCTTATGCAGGTGTTTGCAGATAAAGTTCTGCTAACAATAGCATCTTCCCATTATTTCTACCAAAGCCAGCTACTGTGTTCTCTTTTCCAAATGCTATCAGCTCTTCCCTGCCCCTCAGTGAAAAGTTTCTATATTTAACACGAATCTACCAAGTCTGTAGTTTCTACAGGTGTGCATAGGCCTGCAGAGAGCAGTGGAAGCCTGCAGCGAGGGCTGCTGAGACGCACTGGCCACAGCATGAACACCCTCACCTGGATACAGCTGGCAAGGAGAACCGAGCCCGTGTGCCAAGGCTGCATGGCCCCCTGTCACAGCCTGCTCAGGTTTGTCACATGCAATCAGTGCTGTGGCAGACTACAGCAAGGGGAACAGTTGTGCTGGAGGAGCTCTGCCTTGCCTGCTCTGAGGACCACCTCTGCCTACGTGCTAACTCCCGAATGAACAGAGCTTTATCATCCTCTGCTTTAGCATCTGTGGAAGACCAGTGGGGCAGATACAGAAGGAGAGCTCCACTACATCCTGCCCATGGATGACTCAATCACACCAGGCTAGAACAGGGCAAGACACTAGCTTTTTCCCTCAGTAACCAAGATTAGACCGTGAATAAGAGGAATTAGCTGAAGGTCAAGCCAGCTAGAACAAGAATAATGAACACAGGCTTAAGGAACAGCTGTGTGCAATTTCTCAAAGTACAGCAAATTCTCTTTCTTTGACTCAGTAGCAGGGGGAGGCAAAGCAGTTCTGTCCAAGGGGCTGCAAGCCCGATCATCCAGCAAGAGCCTGCTCTCTCTGCAGTCTGAGTCCCACACAAAGCGCACACAAAGCTGTAAGCATTGCCTTTGATCCCAGCTGACTGTCACAAGCTCCCAGAGAAGTCTGTGCTGATACTGCAAGAAGGTCCCTTGCTCCTCAGGTCAAGGTGATGTGCCCTGGGCCTCTGGGCCCAGCAGGCAAAGGCTTCTCCTCAGAGTCTTTGACCTTGTAATTAACACCTGGCCCTTCCGACTGAGAGAAGCTGGAACACACCGACCTTTGGAACCTCTGGAAAGTTCAATTAACTTCAAGGACCTTTTCTGGGAGCGTTGGTTGAGGAAACAAAGAGCTCTGAGAAGTGCTGGAGCATTGTCATCAAATCGTTCTGAACATCACTATTTTTAGCAGGGTGAAGGAGTTGAAGAGGGTAGGCTGGAGCCCCAGCGCATGGGATGGCGGCAGCAGTAGGGCCTCTTTTGGCAGACGCATGCCTCAGCCCCAGGCCTGACCAGCGGAGGAAAGGGGCTGTGGCGGTGATGGTAACACACTTTTAGATTTTTTTCTTTTTTTAAAGAGATGAAGCTCCATTTTCACCACCCCACCCCCATGGTCAGAAAATGAGACCCACAGATAGAGCTGGAGATAATGGCAGGTTGCCATGGAAATGTGCATTTAGTCTCACTGTTTCCATGGCAACTGAAAGACATACCATTCTGTTCCTCTGAAGGATGCCAAAGGTAAATGAGCACTGATTAAAACAGGGGCACAAACTTGGGCTCTAATCAACCACAAAGACTAGGGCCATAAACTCTTATTGCTCAAGCAGGAAATATTAAGAGCCTCAGCAGTGATGGGAAGGCCAGAGGCAGGGAGCCCCACGCACAAACTGCTCCCTGCAGAGCCAGGAATCACAGCCCTGCTGCAATGGCCCAGCTCAATACCATGCACAGCTTCGGCTGCCTCACTATGGTCTTTCTACCCGTAGAGGGATGCTAAAAGCGCCCCAAAACCATGGTCTGCCAGGCTGGTTCCGGGGTGTATATCTGCACAGATCAAAGCCAGTAACAGTCTAATCCTGGAAGCCAAGCAGAGCAAGCATACTTCTCGGAATCCAGCAAGAGCCAAACCACACCATTAATCCTATGTGCCTAGCCCCTAATGCTGCTTGATTCAAGGATTCATCCTCTTCCAAAAATAATAAAAAAATAAAAAAATAAAAACATTACCCAAATGGAAACTGTGTCTCCTTGAATCATGGTTCTTTTTCCACGCTGACTGACATTTGTATCAAACAAGCCATTATGCAAAGTTATCCTTTTCTCTACTGCCAATCCATTAAGCAGCTCTGGCCTGTTCCAGAGGACAGAGAACGTCCCGTGAGAGCCTCTGCTGGTGTGCATGGAAGAACAGGCAGAGAATGAGGCATCAGAATGCTGCATGTCCTATCAGACACTGCTAATGAACCCAACTGCTGCGTTTGCGAATGGAAGCAGCGTGTGGTTCAGTCCTCAAGCATGTGATGTAGCAACACATCCTGGGAATACAGAGAGCTTGCCCTGAATTTAGTGAACTGCTCTGGCCAGTCCCAACTAAGGGCGTGAATACAGGCTTTATACCACTCCGGTTTCTACTCCCTGCTGCCAGTGGATGTTCAGAATGCTTGAAAGACTGAGGGCAGTTGTGACACACAAGTAGTTGCATTCATAGTGTGGGACGCAGACAAGAGAAGACTTCTGCTTTCTTGTCACTGCCTCCTCCACCACTGAGTGAATCCTCCCCCAAGCACTGGATTCAGGCAAGCCCTAAAAAAGGAGGAAATCATACTACTGTGTGGGGGAAGCAGAAGCCCAGCAGGGTGCCACTGGGAGGGCCCTGGCTCTTCAGCTCTAGCCGTCTCACCCAACAGGTCAGTACAGATGTAGAATATTACAAGGAAGACTTGAGTTTAGCTACACTTTGTAGATGAATATTTTGAGATGTAACAATCACTTGTTCTCTTCTCAGCCCTTGGTTGTTTGTCTATGAGCCACCCAGCCCAAATGCTCTGTTTAGCAAGCAATACCACAGCAGCCCATCCAAAGCAAGCATCATATCATCACATGTATCCCTAAACCACTATTTCTCTACCACTTTCTGGAAGAGGGGCAAGTTATCCCCAGTTAGGAAGTGGCAGTAGCTACCAAGTTTTAAAAACAGAGTTGGAATGCTGTTCTTAGAACTTGCTGGTTATCTACCAAGTCCCTGCAGAGCCAACAAGCCCTGACCAAAGCGAGGATTTCTATGACATCTTTCTCTACCCACCTGTCACTGATACGGATGATTGTGCCCTTTGCCTTGAAGTTTTATCTTAACGTAGGTTTCCATAAATATCCTTCTTGATCATTCTTTGTCAGGTGGGTGAATCGAGAGAATCCTTCATGTGGGAGCAGAGAAAAGATTTTCCACTGCAGCTTCCCATTTGCGACGAAGCAAAGCCAGCAACTCCAGCTCCACACTCCTGTCCTAATCTCAGGGTTTCAGTACAAGGCCTGCCATGCATCCCCACATTACAGACACCACACAGATGTGCTACAGCAGTCCCTCACTGTCCAGGCAGAACCAAATCCCCTTTCTAATCCTCTTCATCCTTCACTTTGTATCAGTGGTGACATCTTTTCCCCCTAAGACTAGCCCACGTACAAACCTTAACATTTTTTCTTCTTCTGCAAGAGTCAGAATCCAGCCTTATTTGCCTACACAGGTAAAATTCACCAAGGTCACCTTAATTCCATTCTGCTAATATGATCCCCTTGCCAGCTTCCTAGACACAGAAGTTTCCAATTTATGATGCACTGACATGGGTTTTTTTCAGATTTTTTTTTTTGTGTGTGTGTCTTATCTAGAGATAAGACAGCCTTTAGCATCCATTCCATCCTGGGAACAGGAAGACTAGTAGTTTTGGCCAGTAGATTTTAGCTGCTGACAGGAAGCAGGACTAGGAGGTCAAGAGCAATGCACTGTACAGATGAAACCTCTCCAGTGCCGAGCAGTTTCTCTAACATAGACTACAAGTCTGGAGTATCAGACGAAATCAGCTCCAGCCTGCCCCTAAGGAAACTTTTGTTCTTGCATAGGTCCTGCAAGGAGCACATCCAACCTTACTCAAGTTGCAAGGCTTGTACATGTCCTGAACAGCCAATCCCAAGGAGTAAGGGGTCCACCTAGTGCAGTTTGAGCAGTACTGCCAAAAGTGCAAACAGACCAAGGCAAGCATGCAAGCTTCCCATGGCAACAGGCTGCTGGTGGCACTGGTACGAACACAAAATTTCATTTACGGTTGGACTAGATGGTCTTGGAGGACTTTTCCAACCTTGGTGATTTTATGATTCATCCTTTGTATAGTCCCTGCAAAGGAGGCAAGTTATCTGAAAATGGCTGCACTCCATGCGGACAGCACTTGCTTGATTTAACAGTGAAGAGTGAGTAAAGGCAAGCAGCACCTGGTTAGGTTCTGTAGACAGAGCCTGTACATATTTACTAAGTACAGTAACCCAGGTGGCATACTTACAGAGGCTAAAGACAGGTTTTCATTTACAAAAAAAAAAAAAACAAAAAAAACCACTTGCTAGTTGCTGGTTTCCTCTTTTCCCTTCACTACTCTTGCACTTACATTTCCCATTAAAAATTGCCAAAACAGACTTGACCAAGGTCAAATCATATGAAACAGATCAAGAGCTAGATTACATACTTTCTACTTCAGTAAGCAATTTTTCATTGCTCTGTTATCCCATCTGAAAAAAAATTATCTAATGTCTTCTACCTACACAAGCTTTTAGGTCTTATACATTTTGAAGGCATTTCTGGCAGACATTCAATGTAAGACCTAGAAAACTGAGGGTAGGACCAAGATATCCTGCAGGGGTTTAGACAAGTCTTTTCATCACATCCTTTGAATTGCTTTTAGAAGATGGGACAGTGCTACATCCAGCCCTGTATGATAGGGACATAAGCTTGTTGACTGCAAGGAATAAACCAAAAGCACCAGACCAAAGGAACTGCTGATCCAAATCCCACCCATATTCCTCAAGTGACAAAATTGCATCACCTGCGGATGAAGCTAACATTGTCTGGCTATAAACTAAGCACCAGAAATCACTAGGCCAATATGTAGTATATGTATGCACTGCTGACTAGCTTAGAAAGGAATTTTGTAAGCTTAACAAGAATGCCAATGGCACTGAGTCCTCAAAACCTCACGGTCTGCCTTAAGCAGTTTCCCTGAAATCAAAGTCATGCAGTCCTCCCAGACTCACGTGAATGATTCAAGACTTAGACAATTTGGTTGTGATCAGATAAAACACAAGAGAGGGAACAAAAATAGTTTCTCTATCTCTCCTTTCACCCAGAAGCAGATGAATCACTGTGATTTAAAAGACATCTAGCGGCAGATAAAAAGATACAGAAAACGAATCAAAATGATGTTATTCTGGAAACCTCTGTTTTTCCTATTTTTTTGGAAGTTTCAGAAAGGAAAGGAGTTATTTAATTCTTTCATAACACCAGGCAGACAAAGTAGACAGGATAAATGGTGAAGCAAATTATTCTCTGTTAAGTCAAAATGATTTAAGGACACTCATGCAGTACTCCAGAACTTGTCTGTCTGTGTCACCTAAACTTCCTTTCCTGGTGGGAAGAGAAGGCAGGGGATTCACTATGAAACCTTAGAGATTGTATGACATAAAAAACCAAGTCAGGTTTAGGAACAACCTAAAACAGCACTTGGGATGGAAGGCTGTGTATTTTATTTACATACATACACACACACACTTTTTTTTTTTCTAAAATAAAACAAGCTATTAATTCTTGCTACCTCAGTCTTTGAGCTTCACTTACTTTGAACAAGTCAAATCTTTAATCCCAGGGACTGAGAGTAAAACTACTATGGGCTCCTGGGACTGAGACGAGCCCGAACAAGCAAAGTGTCTAGAAAAGCCCATCGAATGCTGGACAGCCAGCAACACTGGTAGGTATAAAACCAATTCAACTGAAAAAAAATGGGTAAACAGCATAAGCTGGAATGAACCCAGATTCAACCCACCAGAAATGCATGAGTAATGCCAAACAACCTCAAATACATATATTTTTAGTAAGAACTCTCAATAAACACACATATATACAACCATTCCCTGCAGAGACAAGTGGTTCCATATTTTGGAGAAGAGAGGTGAGTCTGCGCCACTGAGCAGGTGCTTCACAAAGCGCTGAAGATGCTCCTGTTTGCGTAATTATAGCTACTTCATATTTCTGAAGGGGAGGCCAAGAAGTCTTGGAAAGAGGCTCAGTTCAGACATACAGCTGGAGTCATCTGTAACTGCTGTATTACAGGGTTAGAAAGATGAGAAGGAACAGCTAGGAAAAGATCAAACAAAACCTTCTGGAGACTGCCAGGAAACGTCTGCAGACAGTGTTCATCCACAAGATGTCCAGTCAGAATTTGACAGAGAAGGAAGTCCCACAGGAGCATCCCTTCTCTGCCTGGGGATTGCTCACCACCTGGAATGAGCTGCGAATCAGCTCCTGGCTGAAGTCCACCATGGAACCTTTCACAAAGGCCAGGCTGTCCACATCCACAACTACACGGGCACCACCTTGTTCAAACACCCTGCAGAAAAGCAGCATATTTAAGCATTAGTTGTGCTGCAGACATGACAAAGCAGCACAGCCTGAGCACCTTCCTCATCTCGCAGTCTTTGTTCTTACAAGATATTGTACTGCACACACCCGTCTCGTCCCTTTTGCAAAGAACAGCCCCTTTGTCCTTGCCTGTCATCAGGATTGATAACTGTGTCCAAGGAAAACTTGTACTGGAACCCAGAGCAACCACCTCCTTCCACCTGCAGCCTGAGAAATTCTGAGCCTTCTGCAATCTCCAGCAGCCTCTGCGAAATGAAAGAGATTTAAAAAACAAAGAAAGGCTCAAACCGCGTTGACCAAGCAGGCAAACGCTCTAACACCTCCGCTGTGTACTCGGGGCAGGCCGGACACTTCGGGAAGCCCTCTCGGGGCCCTACCTTCACGCAGCTCTCGCTGAGGTAGACCTGTCCCTCGCTGGAGTCACTCTCCGTCGGGCCCAGCTGGGAGGAGGTCGATGCCCACCGCAGCGAGCGACCCAGCGCGCAGGCCGAGGCCGCCGGGGGGGCAAGGAGCGCTCGTCCTCTGCACGACGAAGCAGAACACCAGCTACTTCAGGGAGGGAGAGGAGAGGAAAGGGCGAGCCTCAGTGGGGCCATGCCGAGCCCCGACCCCCCAGCCTCGCATCGCACCCGCACCCGCACCCGCACCCGCACCCGCACCCGCACCCGCACCCGCCACCCCCTGTCACAGAGCGAGGCACTGCCGAGTCGGTACCTGGCCCGACTGCCCCACGCCAACCACCAACAGCGCCTCAATGCCGCCATCTTGCCTCTCGCACCCTCCTCAGCGCCCCGCCCCGCCCAGCCCCGCCCCGCCCGCCCGTTGGCTGTCCGGCGCCGCCATTTCCGGCGCGAGCCGCCATGGCACCTACCGAGGCGGAAGTGCTCGGTTGGGATTGTTGCTAGGTGACGTGCGGAGCGGTCAGGGTGAGTCCCGTCGTGGGCTGAGGGGCTGCCGTGCTCCCAGCTGCGGGGGGAGCAGTGGCTCACGCGTAGGGAAGATGTTGACACGGCTGTATCAGCCCGGTCCTAGGTTTAGGAACATGCTGTGGCTGAAGGCATGGAACTTGTATTTGTCCTTGAAAGTGTTTGCTTTTGAAAGCAGCAAAGCTCATGAAAGAAAAATAGCTTTGTAAATAATGCAGTGCTTTTCAACTGAGTGTGTTTGCAGTGGAATTAGCTGTGAGGGTCATTTGCACTAAGTAGTACCCTGAGACCCTGACAGGGATCAAGATGTCATTGTCAGGGGAATTGCGCAAACAGAAGAACAAACACAGGGCCTGGCCTGAAGGATTTCTTAGGATTTTTCCTGATACTGACTTTTCTGTTTTACTTTCTTTATCAGGTAAGAATATCTAAGTCTCTTGGCTCAGCACTCCCTGCAGAGGCCAGTTTTCCTTTGGATCAGGATTCATGACTCTGGTACTGCAAACACAGACGTACATGTGCTCAGCTTTCTGCATGTGCTGCAGTTCCACGCAGTCCCTTCCTCCTCGTGTCCCTGTGAGAACAGGATCCAGCAGGACCGGGCAGATGTGGAGCCTTCATCTCCACAGTGGGTGTCTAAGGCACAGTTCTCAGATGCAATCTCCATGGTTTCACCACAGAGCCTGCGTTAGCACCAGCGCTTCCCATGTCTCAGGCCCCCTCTGCTCATATCTACTGCCTCGTATTTCAGCGTGTGTAGGTGTTTAATGGCTCTTCAATTAACTCTTCACAGTCAAAGCAGGGAACTCATCCTTAATAAAAGGTTAAATGCATTTTGTTAAAGATGCTTTTCCTCTTGAAAAACTTGTATCAAGCTCTTTGCAGAGGATGAATCTTCACTCGCCTGAGTGAGTCCTGAACTTGGCTGACAGCCTTAAGCTGAGCAGCTCTGCTTCATTTCTCCCTTTTAAACCTGATCATTTGACATGTGACAGTGGTCTGGCCTGTTGCTCAAAGCTGTGCCTATGCTTAAAGGGTTGCTTATCACTTCCTCATGTGCTTTGGCTGGAGGAATTCCAGGCTGCAATCCTGTTCCCCCACCTCCAGTCAGCTTTGTGGAGAGTCATATAGTGGCATGACAGAGGAAAACCAGTCATCCCAGCAGGAGGGGATCATTTAAAGTCAGCACACCTCGGGACTCAGTGACTATTAGCTTTCTCACACGTCTCACTTGGAACAAGGCAGTGCCTGGAACAGCCTGACCTCCTTGCAGTGCAGCGGAGGCAAAGGAAGTGCTTAAATCCAAGATGAGATCTGCTTGACAAAGTTATTGTCCACTAAGCATGGAGTAGGCAGCTCCATGCAGAGATTTAACAACTGCAGGAAGCAAAAGTATTTTCTTTGGCATAGGCATAGAAATCAAGCACACGGTGGAGTGCCTGCAGTAGTAAACATGTAGTTAAGTATTATGTATATAAATCCTAAAAGGCTTACTCCCATGGTGAATGTGGCTGCCAGGCTGAGGGGGCAGTGCTATAAAGAAATGCAACCACATGCTTTTGCATATGTATACCACCTTGCACATGTAAATAAAGACTGGTTTGAGCTGTTTAGTTTTTCTCACTCATGGATTAACTCTAATGATGTTCAGATAAAACCAGGAAAGCATCACAGGCGGGGTCCCAGAGGAGCTGGTGTTCATCCAGTTATCTGCAAACAGCTGGATCCTCAGATCAGGCATATTAGAACACTTGATGCTTTTAAACACATATAGGGGCTGTTTTCTGAGTTGTTATCAGTGCACCTCTATGTCTGGAGGAGTGAATCAAGAGCTCCTGGGAGAAAAAGGGGGAAGGATGGTTCTGCTTTTCACATTGCATTGGCTTTTCTCTCTCTTGCAGGATTTATTGCGCTGAATGCTGGCATTTCATGGCCCCATGTTGCATCTGTATTCACTGCAAACACCTTTTGGGTATCTGATGTAGCCTACTCCCATAAAAAAAAAAAACACTTGTACTTTCTACATGCCTTCAGTTTTACCAGTGTTAGATGTCTGAAATGGAACAAGTGTCTTCAAGGCATTTCTGGATGTTGCTCCATTACTGCAGATTGAGAAAATGAGAGAGAGTTGGCCTCAATCAGAGTTAATTTAGTCTAATTAATAATCCATTGCTCTGATGAGTGATTCATGTGCTGGGGGCAAATGTTCGGAGTAGCCGAGCCATGTAACGAAGGAGAACAGCTGTTTCTTTGCACCTCTCTATTATCAGTGATCGCTTTTTCTTTCTGCCAGCTATGTAGCCAGGGGGTGTTTTTGTCTCATCCAGAATTACAGTCTGTGTTTTCTCCCTTCCTAGGCTGTGGTTTTGTTGGTCTTGTGGCTCTTGATAACTTGATATAATCTGATTGTGCTTTGTTTCCCCCTCCTCATTCTGGTCTGCACCCTCTAGGTTTGGGGAGCTCCTTAAGCTCTCAAAAGCCTGCTGAACTGATGAGGTCTGCCTGTAAGCTGGGTTCTCTGGGTATTCTGCTCTCCTCTACAATGTGTGTGTTTAAGGCATTTTATCTCTGTCTCAGCAGAAAACAGCTTGTTTCAGTGGTTCAAAAACTGATGACATGAAACCCCTACCATGGCTGTTGAATGTGTGTCCCGTGGTGTGTTCATTGTGAATGCCGATTATCTGTAGCTAAAGGAGCACGTTCTGGCTGAGGGAGCAGGAGAAATTGATTAGTCTCTGCATGTGGATTTTCTCTATAATACCATTTCTGTACTCATTGCCGCTACAGCGCCTGAAGGTCTAAGTGTTTACTGAGCTGCAAGCGCAGTGCTGTTACAGGGATCTACATTCATTGGGTGTAGCCGCTCATCAAGCGGAACCTCACATTTTCTCCTCGAGTAACTGAGTTGGTGGGATACGTTAGTGCAGAACGCAAGCACCAGTCTTGCTGGGATGAACGCATCTGTTCATTTTCTTAGTGAAATGGCTGCTCCAGGGTGACCCGAGGCCCACGGATTGTACCAGCTGTCAGAAGGGGCACGTGCCTGAGGGCAAGGTCTGCTAGCGGTGGTCTGCTTCTGGCGAACGCTGCCGCGGGGAATCTCACCTTCGACGCCGATACCGCCAACCCGGCTGCCGCCACACCTCCAGCCCGCGGCCCGGCCCCGCGGGCGGAGCAGCACTCAGCTGACCGCCGCGACGGGGCGGGATGGGGCGGCCCCGCCGCTCTCATGTGACACCGCCGCCGCCACCGCCGCCTCCGCAGCGCCGCGCAGCGCAGTGCCGCCATGGTGCCGCCGACTCCCGTGCTGCTGCTGGCACTCGCTGCCGCCGCCCTGGCCGAGCCGCTCCGCTTCGTGGACTGCGGTGAGTGTCCCACGAGGTGCGGGGGGCCCGGTCCCTTGGCCGAGCAGGAGCTGCCCTCCGGGGTCCTGGCGCCGCTAACCCCTCGCTCGTCCTTCTAGGTTCCAAAGACGGAAGCATTCAGGAGGTGAACGTGAGCCCCTGTCCCACGCAGCCCTGCCAGCTCGTCAAAGGGACCTCGTACAGCATCAACGTCACTTTCTCCAGCAGTAAGCATCAGCTCTGTGGGGCCTGGGGCACCGGTGGGGTCCTGCGAGGAGGAACGAGGTGGGCAGAGGGGGTGACAGCGTCACGTCTGCATCTTCGTGTTTGGAAACAGCCGGGGTGGGTGGCTGGAGAGGGCCTCGGAGTGGGAAGAAGTAGCCGAGGAGGAGAACTGCTTAGTATGCTCTCGGCAGCCTTTGGGCAGGCTGCCCTCCGGGTATGTCCAGGGAAGGCCACAAAGTGGAAGCATTTCCCTGTTCTGGTGCTGCACTCACACTTCCCCATGTTCCACAGAGATCGAGAGCCAGGGCAGTAAGGCAAGGGTGTATGGCGAGATGCTGCACGTGGACATACCCTTCCCCATCCCCGAGCCTGATGGATGCAAGTCTGGGATCCAGTGCCCCATCCAGAAGGGCCACTCATACAGCTACCTGAACAAGCTCCCTGTGAAGAGCGAGTACCCCAGTGTAAGTAAGCAGGAACCCCCACCTGCGCCTCACAGCTGCCCTCCTTCCTTGGCCAAGCCCACAGCCCATCTGTAAAGAAGAATGTTCCATCTCACGGTATGGGGACGAGGTTAGAAGGATCTTCAGCTGCTTCTCACTTCTGTTGTGAGCGGGATTCTGTCCCCAGTTTCTGTTTTGGGACAAACCCAACAGAGGAAGCAGCCTGACTCCAGCTGCTGAGGAACAGCTTCAGCTGTCCCTTGTGTGTCCCTTGTGTGCTGTGCCTGCATGCAGCACCCCTGCCAAGGCTCTGCTCCCGACCAAGCACTCAAATTTGGGGGGTTGGCTCCAGATGCCATTCAGCTGGGAAGTGCAGGTTGTTTCCACTCCACTTGCTCAGATGGGGGTTCTTAGTGCAGCATGTGGAGGTCTCCATGTTGCACAGCAGTGCCCTCCAACCGCATAATAGCGCAGGAGTCACCGCACGTGGCCCAACTTGCTCTTCCCACAGGGCCACCAGGACCTCCCTGCTCCAAAAACAACTGAAGCTGCTGTCTTTGCTTTGCTCTCTCCTAGCCATTCTTACTTCACTGTTCTCTTTCAGATTAAGCTGATAGTGAAGTGGGAGCTGGTGGACGACCAGGATCAGATGTTGTTTTGCTGGAAGATACCAGTGCAGATAACCAGCTGAGGAGCCCTGCCGTGAGATGGGCTTGGGGAGGAGAGAAACAGAGAAGATAACACAAGCCAAAATCTTTTATATAAGTATTTCTTACCACTTCCTTCAGAACTCTGCAGCCTCTGGGCAGCCAGTACTTTGTTCCTGCAAGGCCAGCTGTGGGCAGAGGGCTCTTGCCTCTCTCTACGGTCCCTCTGACATGTTCCCACAGCAGCTCATGGGGGAGCAGTGTCTGCTGCTGTCAGCAAGAGAGACTGAGTGTTAGGACATTGTCTTCCAGGTGCTCTGTGGAGGCACTTTAGTTGTTTGAAACAGAGCTGTCTGTCCTCACAAAGAAATTTCTCTGCAGTGAACCTGGCTAGTGTCTGAGCTGCTACTTGATAACCCTTCAGTGCCTCTTGTAGAATGCTGGCTCCATCCACCCTCCTGCGCTTTTCTTTCTCTGCTGTGACTGGGATGCTCCTAGGAATTGCATTTTCCATCTTTACATCTGAAGAAGAGGGGAGGAAGCTTTCCTGAGCTGGCAGTGGAGTCTGTCCTGGGCCCCTGCTGGAGCCTGCAGGACTGCGGCTGAGAAAACTCCTTTTTGTGGATGCAACGCCAAACAGCATTCAGTGTTTCTGCAGGGATGATTCTTTCTCTAACCAATGGTTTGCACTATCAACTAACTTGGAGCTGCTGGGAGCTCCTGAACCTCTTTTTATAACTTTCCTTTTAATAAAGGCTAGACAAAACCAGCTTGCGTTGTCTTCTGGGAGTAGATGGCTGGAGGACAAGCGGAGTGTCTGGGCATCTTCTGGCTGGTTCTGGTCCAGTTGTATTTTTTGGCTGAAGCTGCAGGTGGTGGCTTGCTGGCCTCAGTGCGGGTGACTTGTGAGCAGCCATGCATCCCTGTTGCTGAGTGCTGGGGTGTCTAGCTGGCAGCATCAGGCTGTGCAGGAGGTGGCTGTGCAGAACACATCTTTGCTTGGTGCAGTGTGGGGCAAAAGCATTCCTAGCAGGGGCTCTGGGGTAGGAAAAGCAGCTCCTGGACCTGCTCAAGGGCTCCTGCCAGCCACAAGGATTCGAGTGCTTGAACTGCAAGCAAAGGGCATGTGAAGGATGCAGGATATTAGCCGCCACGTGTGCTGTGCAACCCCAGGGGCTGGAGTTGGCTCCAGTTGGGGCAGATAAGTGGGTGTTTAGCCTGGCACAGCTCTCCTCTGTCCCAGGAGCGGGGAGGCTGGTGGTATCCCTTGGCAAAGGGAAGACAAGCACAATTCTGACCCAGCCCCAGTGTCATGAGCCACAGGGCCCAAAATAAATGTTTTATTTAACAACATGAGAGAAGTTTCCAGCAGACTCGGTTAAAAAAAGTCACCAACTTTACAGAAACAAAGCTGGAACTGCCCCCCCCCTCCCCAAACACTCCCCCCAGCCAGTGCAGGGCACGAAGGCGCAGCGCAGGCGTAGAGATGCGCCTGGGACGGCTGCAGGGTGAGCCAGCTGTGGGACCCCCATCCTCTCCACCACACCTTGAGGTTGGGCAGCAGCTTTAGGGAGCCGGGGTTGTTCCCCAAGGGCTATGTCCTGGGGCAGGCTGCGTGGTGCGGTGAGGCTTGCCGCTAGGTCACTGCAGCAAGGATGCTCTCCAGGGGGAGATGAACCCAGTCTCTCTGCAGGGTGTGGGGAGGAGCTGGGGCTGCACGGCAGGAGAAGATGTCCTGCGAGCCCCCGTGGTATGTGGCACTGAGGCAGGTGCTGGGGGCTGGGCTGGGGAGGGCTCTGCTGTGGCAGAAGCAGGGGCTGGAGGTGAGGATGGGGGTACAGAGGCTGGGAGCTCAGCCCTGGCAGTCACAGCCAGGAAAAGGTGGCAGGGGAGTTGTGCGCTTTGGAGGTGAAGGGACAAAGGACTTAGAAGCAGCCACAGCCCCGGGGACCCTTTTCCACACCACCAGGTCCCGGAGAAGCATGCCACCAGAGGGGAGCACCCCCACTGCCACTCCCCTAGAGCTATGCTGCCGCCGGGCTCTGGGCTGTCTGGGGCACACAGTGGTGGGGCTGGGCCAGTGCCACATAGCCTGGCAAGCAGCGGCAGCGGTAGGAGCCCTCTGTGTTCTCACAGGTGCCGCCCTGGCACAGGGGCACCGGTACATCCACATCCTCACACTCGTTGATGTCTGCAAGGAGGAGAAGAGGAGGTGAGATGGTGGCACAGTGAGCAGTCCCAACATGTCCCTGTGCCCCAGACAAGCCCTCCCTTGTCTAGGCTCCTCAAGCTCCCTCATGTCCACCAGCACATCCAGGCTGCCCACTGTGACCCCCCAGCCTCTGTCACACTGGGTTGCATCTGACCCCTTTGCCTTGCTGCTGTGTTCAGCACATCTGCAGAGCCCCCAAGTATGGCATCCCCAATGCCTGGCACCCCGGCCACAGGCTGGAGCCCCAGTACAGGCCCTCCCCATGCTCTGCAGCTGGTGACACCCCGGAGGAGCACAGCAGCTTCCTACTGACAAGTTGTGATAGCCTAAGATCTGGGAGAAAGGCCATATCCAGCCTTAGAAAATGTCCTTTCCCAGTCTGACAAGGCCGGGAGGCAGATGATGGTGGCCCTGAGAGGCTGATTATCACCTCCAAGACCAGAACACAAAGGAACCTCATTCTGTGCAAACAAGGGCTTGTTTTATTAACCTGCAAACTGTGCCAAAGTGCTCATGTGGGAGCCCTGCAGGCAGCCCTGTTCTGCTGCTCTGCTAAATGCAGCAGTCCCAAACCACTCCAACCTGTGGGGAGGCAGCACCGGACCTCATCCCTCTGAGCACAGGGCTGAGCCTGAGCCCTTCAATCACAGACTCCAGCCTCGTCAAGGGCACCCTAGGGCCAGCAGCAACAGAGTGGTGTCAGCAGTGGACACCAAGCCCTGGGGCTCCCTGGGCAGTGTGAAACAAGCACTGGCTGGATGAGGACAGAAAGAGCAACAAGAAAAGGCTCCATAAATACACTAACAGGAAACAATGGGGAATGTAGGTCTGGGCCTTATCAGCAGAGGAAACAAAAGCCAGACAATGCCGAGCTGGCTGGCGCAGCCAATGCAGGCCTTGTTCCAGCCATCATAAAAATGTTCCTTCTGATCAGATCCAGTACAGATGTTTCAAGTGTTCAAAGGAGAGGCAGGAGCTCTGGGAGCTCCACATCTCAGTGGAGAGACTTGACAGCTAGGTAAAGCTGCTGCAGCTCATCTGCAAATACTTGGTGCTCCAGCACTGAGGACTCAGAGTTCCCTCTGAGGTGGAGGATCAAGGAGGTCCCTGAGGAATGTGGTAAGCGTCTCCACAAATGGAGAAGGGGGATCTGGAATTAGACTGCTCACTCCCATCCACTTAAGCAAAGCAGGTTTCTGGATGATTAGGTCTCTGCCCTCCTCCCCCAGAAGGATATAGGGGCTGTTAAATAGCCGGAGCAGATCTGTTCAGGCCTGATTATGTCAAGCAATCTGGTTCCCCTTACTGACCCGATAAGCAATCTGTGTGATAAGAGGGGAACAGTGGGTATAACTCTTGGCCAGGATAAGGATTTCAACACACTCTCACATGACACACTCAAGTGGACTGAGGAAATATGGGCTAGATGAAACTGCAGCAATTGCACAATGGGTCACTAAGCTGCACCCAAGAGATAATTAGCAATACTTGGCTGTTAAAATAAAAAACATTTAAATGTAGCCTGTGGGGTCAATCCTGACCCCTGCTCCAGTCAGTGCTGTCATCAGTGTGAACAAAGGAAGACTCTTCATGCTCATAAGACCCATGTGATGCCAAGATGTGAGCACTCTGATCCCCCGGAGAAGTCAAATTCACTGAAGATAAGTGCAAAGCACTGTGGCTGAGGAGAAGCAAACTCTGCACAAATGCAGAAGGGGGAGCAAGAGGCTAGGCAGCCATTCTGCCCAGCAGCTGTGGGGAAGGAGAGGCCACAGGCTTTGTGTGAAGCAGTTACATGACTGTGTCATGCAGAAAGGATGCTGGGGGCTGGAGTAAGTGCCCTGCCTAACAAAAGAGCATCTTCACCTGTTCTGTTGGGTGCCTGGGGCTGGCCTGGGGAGCTGCACTCTTGAAAGACTGCACACATAGAGTGAGGATGTAGAGCAGATGACGAGAGAAGCTTTGAGACCTTGGCTTACAGGACAGGGTGGAAAGTCACGATGAGTTTAAAGGAAAGAAAACAGAAGCACAAAACCATCTATGCACAGGAGTGCTACACAAAGAAGGCAGTGACCAGCTGTTCCCTGATGCCCCCCGGTTCCCTGACACAACATTCCCAGCTCCAAGGCCACAAAGCACCCAGGAGAGCAGGGAAGCCTCTGACAATCGTCCCTGGCAGCACCACCAGAGAGCGGCAGCAGATAAGGGAAGCCTGGGCCACCACGGCTGTAGCAGAACCAAGAGCCACTTACCAGTGCAGGCCATGAGGGTCATGTCCAGCTGGAAGCCATCGAAGCAGTCACAGGTGTAGCCCTCTGGGACTCGCACGCAACGTCCATTCTCACAGCCATTGAGGATGCCACACTCCTCAGCCTGCAGCCCCTCAAAGCCCTCGTACAGACCTGGAGGGTAGCAAGGGTGTGTCAGAGTGGGAAGACTGCTTGTCCAACCACAGAGGGGACATCTGGCATGTGGTGAGATGGTTCTGGAGCGACTGGGAAAACTGAGAGCATCCAGGAGCATAGCCAGGAGGAGAGCTTGCTGCAAGCCTGGAGCATCCCAGCTGGGGTGGACACAGGCTGGGTGAGAAAGCACATTTTCGTGTCTCCCAGAACTCACCAGGTTGGCTGGGCAGGTAGCGGGGTGGGGGCTGTCCTGGACTGTGGTGGAAAGGGCCGCCACGAAACTCACTGCTCAGTTCTCTCCGAGGGAAAGCCACGTCAGGATTTCCATACTCTGACTCCAGGTAGTTGTAGTAGGGACCCATGTCTGGGCTGGGAAGGCCATAGTGAGGATCTTCCAAGCCTGGTCCATACTCATACCTAGGTCTTTCTTGGACCTCAGCCCCTCTGTCACTGTCTTCACTGGCTCCGTTACAGAGGAAAGCAAAATCAGCTGTGGTGAGAGAAAAGTAGTGTCAAAGCTCAGAAGGACTGCTACAGCGGGTAGCAGCCGTAGAGGGTGCACCCGCACTGGGCCAGCAAAGCCTCAGCAGGCTCAAGATGCAGCTCCATATTTTGCTGGTGGAACCCCATCTTGGAGGAGATAACTCCTTTCTGGAGATAGCAAGTCCTTGAGCAGTGAGAACCCAAATCCCCAGCATGCTCCCATCTCAGGCTGGGTGCCTCTCCTCTCCTAGACTGAGCAGGCCTGGTGCTTGCGAGACCTGTGGGGAGCAGTATGACACATGGAGCAAGCCTTCCCTCCACCACCTCAGAACACTTCAAACCAGCTGGAAGGTACATCCTGCCCCATGGTGCTGCCCAGCCCTGGAGAGGCAGGGTAGCTCATTTGGGCTGGCTTCAGCAACAAGAATAGCAAGTGGAGGCCTGGCTGCAGCCACAGCATAGCATGGCATGGCACAGCACAGATCCA
Source organism: Numida meleagris (assembly GCF_002078875.1). Lineage (NCBI taxonomy): Eukaryota > Metazoa > Chordata > Aves > Galliformes > Numididae > Numida > Numida meleagris. The sequence goes on from NC_034414.1 coordinate 39,035,549, forward strand.
CCGAGAGGCGCTTTCCTCACCACCCTGCTCACCAGAGGACCTGTGTGGACAGAGGGCACAGTTCTGGCCCCAGGCTTCACCAAGGCGGCAGCAACACTCGGTATAGGTGGTCTGCTCGCCGTGCAGCAGGTCTTGGCAGATGTAGTCAGAGACAGTCTGCCAGCAGACATCCAGATGGATCTCATACTCCTCCAGGGCATCTGCAGGTGACATGAGCAAATAATGCTGCAGAAATCGTTCAGAAGAGAGCCACCCGTTGTCCTGGCAGGAATGACCACGCACTCCAGCCCCGGCCCCTCCTGTACCCTCTGGGGTGGCCCTGCTGCAGGTGGGATGGCTCAAGGCATGCTGGGGCTCACCTGCCCTGCCGGAGAGGTTCACACAGCGGTTGCCGGTTGCATCCAACACAAGCGGGAGGCTGCAGAAGCAGTGGTAGGAGCCAACCGTGTTCAGGCACTCGCCATTGATGCAGTACACCTCGTTCTGGCACTCATCCTGATCTGTCCATGTGCAGAATGGAGCAGCATCTCAGGCTGGCAGGCAGGGGCAGCAGGGCCCATTCCCTGCCCAAACACTGCCTGCTGCCTCTCCCAACCCCAGGAGGATCATAGGGAGCCTGTTGGCCAGATCTGGCCCTGTGAGGACAGCTCTGCTGTCCCTCCACTCAGTGGTGGCCCTGCTGCTCTTTGAGGCCATCTTACCAATGCACTCAAGCCTGCCGGTGTCGTAGAAGTAGCCTGTACGGCAGAAGCACTTGTAGCCTGGCACTGTGTTCAAACACTGTCCATTGCGGCAGAACTCAGAGCCAAAGGTCTCACACTCATCCATGTCTGAGAGGAGCAGAGAGAGGAGAGAGCATGACTCAGAGGTTTCTCTGACAGGATGTCAGCATGCCCCACCACAGTCCCGGGGAGATTTTTCTGGGGTTCAGTCTCCATGCAGGGCTTCGTACAGTGCCTTCCCTCTCCGCGCTGGGAGAAATGGGAGAAAACGGTGCCTGCTAGTACCTGTGAAGGAGATTTTTCCTGAGAGTGGATCTTCTTGAGGAACATAGCCCTTCCCAAGAGGGCAGATCTCTTGATATTCCACTGGCCAGGAGGCAGATGATGAGATAGGAAGAAAGCAAACAGCTCTTTAGTGCAACCAACCCGGTGGGCAGAGCATGAGCCCTGTGGGGAGTGCTGGGGTCACCATCCTACCTGTGCCCAAGATGGGGCAGGGGTAGGTCTCACAGTTGTCACCCCAGGCTGCCCCCACGGTGCAACAGCACTCCTGCTTCGTGATGTTCTTGGCCAGGACACTGTCACACAGGCGAACATCACTGATGTGGTAGTAGCACTGCTTGCGCTCCATGCTGTCAGAAGTTTGGGCTGTGTGTCTCTCAGGCCCCTCTAGAAGACAGCAGAGCAGGAACAGGATGGGGCCCTTGACACTCCCGCACAGTACCCCACACCCACAAGGTCACAGAGCAGGCCCGTCAGTGGCCTTCTCACTTTCAGGGTCCTCGGCTCTCCCCAGAAGAAGGCTATCCCATACTTGCATGGGCTCTTACAGCCCAGCCACCTCCTGCAACCCCTCAGCTCCCCCCACCTCAGCCAGCACCACCACACTCCTGCCCTAGTTGCTTCTCACCCACGGCTGCCCGTGGCCGGCACTGCCCTGCATCCGTGTCATACTCCTCATGGTCGCTGGGGCACAGGCACAGGAACGATCCCTCCACGTTCTCGCAGAGTGCAGTCCCACACACGGCCACCATCAGCTCACACTCATTCACATCTGCAGAGCAAGGGCAGCAATGGGTAGCAGCCCCCAGGTGAGAGGGCAGAGTATGCTACAGAACCCTGCCTCAGCATGGGCAGGCTGTGCAGGGTCTGCAGCAGCAGAGCACTCTTTGGTGGGGGCTGGAAGCTGCTGGGGGAGAGATGAGAGCTCTGTTGTCACCGTGGCTCAAAGCAAAGCTGGGAAGAACTTCCTGCCCTGCTCTCAGGGGATCCAAGCAGCTTGAGCTCCAGCTGCTGTGAGCCACAGCACCACAGGATCAGCTTAGTTTGAAGGAGGTCAAATCTCTGTCAGATTAAGGTCTCTATCTAGGCCAACTCCCTGCTCAAAACAAGGTCACTTATGGATCTAACCATGCGCCAAGGGTCTGCTGTGCTAAGGGAACAGCACGGGAGGGTGTTTTTTTTTCCCAGAAGGACTCTCCTATCTGTGTCTGAGGTTCCCCATGCATGGATGCAGACCCCATTCATGCTCTGGGAGTCATCACATAGCAGGGTCACTGCCGCACTAGTCATGCGTTGTCTGATGGATATCCCTCACTACATAATAGAGTGATAACAGGGGACAGGGACCCCAGAAAATAACTCACCAACACAGTAGTGCCCAGACGGCGAGCTCTCATAGCCACGGTCGCAGAGACAGCGGAAGGAGCCATCTGAGTTCTCACAGAAGCCATGGCTCCCGCACAGCGTCTCATTGGCGCACTCATCTATGTCTGCAGTGGCAGGAATTGCAGCAATTGCCCTGGAGCCCAGTGGGCACCCTCAGCCCAGCCCCTTCTGCTCTGACCCCAAAGCCTGGGGATCAGGGCAAGCATCACTTTGATGTGAGGAACTGGATCTGGCTCATCCCCTGACTATGAGTCTGCAGGTTAGAGGGATAGGAGCAAAGGCACAAGCAGAGAGGGCTGAGCATGAGCATCCCACACCCCTCCTGCTGCTGAACCAGGCAGATTTCGCTGCAGTGAGCAGTGCCCACAGCCTGCTGCTCCCAGTGCTGTCTCCACAGAGTCCTGAGCAGAGCCCTGAGCCCAGCAGCAGCCTTCCCTGAGCTGGGGGTGACAGGAAAACTGCAGAACTCCCCTTGCACTTTTACTTTTGCCTGGTACTGGAGCTTGAATGCCAAACCCAGCCACGCCTAGTACAGCGTAGCAGCAGCTTTCCCTTCACCCAGTGCTGCCAGGCACTGGGAGCTGCAGTCCAACCCCAAGCCTGGGATGGCTGTAACCTGCTCAGGACTCTCCCCAAGTGGAACGCAGCACAATGCACTGTCTGTTCCAGATGTCAGGAAGAGATGTCTAGACACAAGCAGGCAGCTCGGCCAAGAAAACAAACTCCCGGCATTATCTGCCTTCCCACTGGTCACACGCTTCCTCCTCCTCCTCCTTCTCCTCTACACCCCTGGCAAAGATGTCCCACAGCCATGCTGTCCCTGCCAGGAAGGGGACAGGGACACTGAGGCTGTACTCACCAATGCAGTCACCGAGGGGTGTCCAGTGGAAGCCAGGCTGGCAGCCCATGATACAGCGGTAGGAGCCCAGGCTGTTCTGGCACCGCCACGTGCCACAGATGGCATCCCCATATTCCTTACATTCATCCACATCTGCAGGGAGAGGGGCAAAGGGACAGGGATGGTCAACTGGGGTCCTGCTTGCTCAGGGCTCAACCTGGGTCAGGCTCCATTTGCCAGACCCTCAGCCCTGCAGGTCCTGCTTGCAAGTCACCAGCAAGTTTGAGTGCTGGGAAGCAGCACTGATCTCCCCAGTGACAAGCTCTCACCTATGCAGTCATCAGTCTCCTGGGAGTGTTTGAACCCATTTTCACACAGGCATCTGAAGGAGCCTTCTGTGTTCAGGCACTGGCCTTGTGAGCACCGGGATTTGTCTGTGCATTCATCCACATCTGCAAAACCAGGCCCAAATGATCAAGCTGAATCTTGCAGCGAGGGAGGAAGAGGCAGGACCCAAGCTATGTCCCTACCACCCACCAGCTCACCTTGGCAGTTGACTCCTCCAGCCGAGTTGGAGAAGCCAGGTGCACAGATGCAGAAGTAGGATCCATGGCTGTTGAGGCACTCGCCATTGGGGCTGCAGATCTCACTGTTCAGGCACTCATTCACATCTGCAGAGGGAGCAGTGTCAGAGAGACTCACCCAGCCCTTTTCCTGAGCCACATGGATCCCCTCTCCATGGTCTCTTGCAAGCCCTCACAGGGCTCCCGGCCCCTCGACATGGAGAGAGAGATCTTCCCTATCCACAGTGATCCTGCATTTTGCTACCATCTTATGGGTGTACCATGAGTGGTGGCAACACCTGTTTTGGCACTGGCATCCTCCCTGTCAATAAAGAAGTGGATCCATAGGGAGGATACATGCCCTAGACCCCGAGGGCTGCAAGGATAGAATTTGTACCTTGGCACATGGTGCCGTTGATGAGCTCAAAGCCAACCTGGCAGAGGCACTCGTAGGAGCCCAGCGTGTTCTGGCACTCTCCCCCCAGGCACTGAATAGCAAGGTCTGCACACTCATCCACGTCTGCCAAGTAGAAGGGTACAGCACAGAGTGAGGTCCCAAGCATTGCCACCACTGGAGAAGATCGCCACCCAGGGCAGCTGTCAAACAGCTGTCAGCCTTCAAAGTGGGCCTAGGCTGCCATCTTGGAGCAACCAAGCACAGTGAAAAGTCAGCCCACATCCTTCACCCTCCTTCATTATAGACATAGGGCTATGGTCCCAGTGTCCACCTCGAACTGAGCACCGATACCACCACCAAGAGGGCAGCACAGAGCTTCTCTTCAGCCAGCTGCACCTGAGCAGACTTCAGGAAAGTACCCCAGCATCAGCCATGCATCCTGTGGCTCTGCTTTCCTACTTGGCAGCCTTGCCTCGACATTCTTCTTCTGGCAAAGCTGGCCCAGACTCATGTGGCCCCATCATTCAGGACTGCTCCACTCACCTGTCCCCACATTACAGGCTCTGCAGGTGATGGGCAGGAGGCAAGTCCCTACATTGAGCCCCAGTGCAGCGATGGTCCTCACTGTCATTTTCCTGGGCTGTTACCTAAGGGGACTTTGCTCTCCTTCCAAGAAGCCATGTACAAGGCAGAAGGAAGGTGGTACTTCCCTTTATAGGCCACTGTACAGGCACTGGGAGGCATGCTACTGGAGGAGGTCCCGCTCTGTTCTTCTCCCCTACCAGGAGCTAAAGCACTGAGGCTGGTGCTTCTAAAGGCAAGGAAGTGACCTTCTCTTCCTCTTTGCAGAGTGATGAGTGTGCCACAAGCAAAAATGAGCATCTCTCCCTAGCATCTTAGAGTAGGGGTACCCAGTTGTCCAGTTTCAAAGGGTTGCAAGTAGCATCTCCTTTAGGAGATGAACCATAACCTAATTTATTTATCACAAAACTATCATGAAACCCTTATCATTTTTCAAATATGAAACCCATATGCACAGACAAGGCCACCAGCCAAGGCAGGGAAGAACATGCCATGCTGCCATTGGGTCAGTGTGACCCAAACAGTATTGAACCCTGATAAGATGCCCTTGTGACGTGACTGGGGCAAGGTGGCTGAGAAGGGGGCACGTGAAGTCTTGGGAAAGGGGACCAGCATGCAAAAATCAGATGGAACATGACCTCATTTCACACTGGGTTCCTCAGACACCTATACAGAGGAGAAGCAGGGGAAAACTTCCCTCTTCTCTCCCACTTCTGAGTTGAACCACATGCAGCTCCTCTCTGCCCATGTTTTCAGGCTTCCTTGTATTCCTCCAGCCTTAGTCAACATTCCCCAGGTCACCATGAGTCCTTCCTCCCATCTCTTTCCTGCTGCCCTAGGTGGCATCTTCTTGCAGCCCTCATGCTACCTGCTGACTGGAAAGCTGAACAGCTGCGGAAGGATCTTGAGGTTAAAGAAGTCCCCATGCCCTACCAACAGCCTAGGTATGGCTATGCCTCTCCCCATCCTGGGTACTTCTTCCATCTGACACCTACTCCTCTGTCCCTGGGAGAGGCATACCTTCACACGTGCTACGATCTCTAGAAACGGTGTAGCCAGCATCACAAGCCATGCAGGAGTAGGAGCCCTCGGTGTTGAGGCAGAGTCTGGAGGGACAGGCAGCCTGGGCTGTGCACTCATCAATGTCTGTGAAAGCACAAGAGTTAGAGTGAGGACGTGAAGAAACCATGACTAAGGGCAGCTGAGCTGAGGGAATTGGCCATCATGGGGTCCAGAGAGTCAGCACTTAGGCAGAGCCAAGAGCTCCCCTGTACCTTCACAACTCTTCCCATCAGGTGCCACCTCATAGCCCTGGTAGCAGGAACATCGGAAAGAGCCATCCAGGTTGACACATTGTCCATGAACACAAGTTCCCTCCATCAGGCACTCGTCCACATCTGTGTTACACAGCAAAGGGCAACATGGCACAGAAGGATACTCTGTCTTTCCTGGATCTGTCCCCACCACCCAAGTGTGGAGGGCACTGTGCCAGACAAGCATGTTGCATGTGCTCCTGGCTCTTTGTGAGGGTGATGGTGCCTCCCAGGGGCAGCCTGAAATCCTTACCAATGCATCTTCCATTCCTGGGCTGGTACCCATCCGCACAGCTGACACACCTGTAGGAGCCCAGGGTATTGACACACTTCCCATGGGGACAAGGGCTGGGATCCATGCACTCATTGATATCTGCCAAGAAACACATTCCTTGTGGGCACCTCCAGGATGTCCCCTGCAGCTGGGTCCTCAGAATGCCCCTCCAAGACAGGGATGCCCAAGGGGAGGTGAGACGGATTTGCTGGGGCTCGGGCAATACTTTTCATAATCCCTCAGGATCCTACACCCACACCTGAGGGCTGACATAATCCAGCAGCAAAACTTGCTGCCAGAGGATGTTGCCAGAGCCAGGAACATGCATGGGCATGGAAAGGGTTCAGCCAACATCTGCACGGGGCTGCTCTGCCAGCAGACTTTCATAACTATGATTAAGAGGCAGCCTCCAGTTCAGGAAGTCCTTAAGGCGTGTGCTTTCTGGAGGCCATGCGGGGGTAGTGCATTCTGTGCATACCTTGTTTCCCCAGTATTCCTAAAATATACTCCCAACAACTCTGTTGAAGACAAGCTACTGAGGAAAGGAGATCTTCGATGAGGCACAATGTGTATTCATGAGGTCAAATGCTCTGATGGGCCCGGGTCATGCCAAGTGAGAGGGATGCTGTGGGGACAGGTGGCCTGAGCCTCTGCAGCCTGCTCTCCCTGCAGACCACTGGCCAGCTGAGGTGTATGGTCACAGAGTTAAGCTGGCATTAAAATGCATAGGCATCTCCTTCCAGAATGGGAAGTGGGCACTGGACTGGTCCCAGTGTGCCAAGGGGGCTGTCCCTGGGAAAGTGGAAGAGGACATCAGGAGAAGTCCCTTTTGGCTGCCCAGGAAGGCTTGTCCCTCTTGCGGATAGAGGATAGGACAGACAGCCATCAGGGGAAGTACAGGACTGGCAAACATGGATTGATCCATCCTCTACTCCAGAAAGAGCAACCCTGCAGCAAGGGAGACAGGCAGCAGAAGCTTCACCTTCACATTGTCCTCGGAGGCCCATGGCAAAGCCCTCCTTGCACTCGCAGTGGTAGGAGCCAGGGGTGTTGACACATCGCTGTCCTGGGCAGGCAGAGGGCTGCTCACACTCGTCTCGATCTGGCAACACAGAAGGAGACAAGTCCTACCCCTACAATTCTGTGATTCTGTGAAGTCCTGAAGCCTTCCCCCTCCAGAGCTGGATGCAACAGAAGAGCTGCTCCGTCTGCTTAAGTCTGCCCAGGGAACACATGCTAGGGCTCTGCTCCGGATCCCATTCATCTCTGACCACCCCCTCTCTGCCATGAAGCAGTGAGCAGTGTGTGCATGCACACAGGAGAGCACAAGGAATGAAGAATGGGGAGGCCTTGGAGAGGTGGCAGTGCACTGCCAGGTAGGCACCACTTACCCTGACAGCTCTGCTTGGTCTCCAAGAAAACCAGGGAGTAACCAGAGTAGCAGAGGCATGAATAGGAGCCCACGCTGTTGACACAGTGACCTTTTCCAGCGCAAGGATCTTGCAGACACTCATCTTCATCTGTGCTCAGGCAAGGAAGGAAGACAGATTGTTACCATGAGCAGCTCCTGCTGTTCCCAACCAGTCCCATTGTGCAATGGATGGGCAGGAGCTCAGCAGAAATGCCAGATAACTTTCCGCCAGGAGGACCACAGAGTGTCCTAACAACTTGCAGGGGTCCCTGAGCATAAGGAATAGGGAAACTGGTCCCAGCCTCGAGCTGCTCTGGCCCCACTTGCCCTCTTCACCCCTGCGAGCAGAGGAGGTGCCAACATACCGATGCAGTGCAGACGGCTGGGGTGCAATGTATAGCCCAGGTGGCACGAGCAGCTGTATCCATCCGGGGTGAGCACACACACGCCAGCTCCACAGGCAAGGGACGAAGAGGCACAGCCATTGGCCCCTGGGTAGAGAGAGCATGGGGCTGGGGGCTGCAGTCCCCTGCAGTGTTCACCACAGCCCCAGCCACACAGAGGGGTAGAGATGAAGAGGGTGGGAGGCCTTGGAAGATGGGGGGTGAGAGCAGGCCCCCTCCCCTGCTAAGGAAGGTGCAGATGGTGGTGGGTGGCAGTGGGGTGCAGAAGAGGGCAGCAGCATTGCCTCCCAGCTCCAAACAAAAGGCTACTGAGGGAGCCACATTCCTTAGCAAGGTGCCTCCGCCAGTCCTGCTCCCAAAGGTGCTCCAGCCCCAGGCGGAGGGCCGGGGCCACACTCCCAGACACTTAGGCAACCCTGGAACAACAGCCTTCTTGTTTTCCATGCAGTAAACAAGCCGCCCAGGCAGCCATGTGCTGCCCCTTCCACCCAGCTTCCCGGTGACTCAGCTCACGCTGCAGCCACTGGAGCAGGCGTGTGACCCCTGGCCGGGTGCTCACTGCCCAGCGGATGAGCTGCAGGAGGGAAGGGCCCAGTAAGCCGAGCGATGTGCTCCCATACAGGGTTGTCCTTAGGCCTCCCTGCTCCTGGCTTGCTTCCTCTGGCTGGGACACAACAGCGGGGCTGGGATGACACTCGCAGGTGTTAGGTGGGAAAAGGGCTGAGGAAGGGAAAGAGCTCCAAAATAGAGCTTACTTCATTACATCCCCATAGGGGCAGGCAATAATGTGAGAGACACACACCTGAGCCCTGCGCAGGTATCTGCGTTGGAGCAGCATCAGCCCAGGTAGTGGTAGGGCCAGGCTGGGGAGGAGCACGCCGGGACTCTTCTTCCTCCACTGAGGGGAGCGAGCAGGAAGAAGAGTGGCTGCAGCAACCTCTGTATTATGTTGTTCAACCTCATCTCAACTCAACGCTCCCTGCAGAACCAGCGTGGCCTGCTGGAGAGGTACCATCCCCGCATCCCTGCAGCTCTCTATCAGCCACCCCTGCCCACATCATGCAGAGGAGGTATCCCAAAGCTTTTGTGCTCTCCTTGCTGCCCCTTCTTCACCACTCCCACCCTACCTTCCCACCAGCCAGGTGTTTACCTCTGTGCGTCTCAGGCTCTGGGGTGGTATCAGCAGCATCCTGAGATAGAAACACAAGACTGCCTCTAAGCACCTGTGTGTAGGTGAGATGCGGTGTCCCATGCCCAGCAAGGTCTGGCAGTGGGGAACGAGGGCCTCTGCCTCACTCCTCAGCCTGAGCTGCAACCCCAGCCCCAGTGAACTGGAGGTAATACTGGTCAGAGTTCCAAGCTCCTGCTGCTGCGAGCTAACAGCCTCTGAGCAGGTAACTGGCACAGTGCACTCGGTCACTGCAACTCAGCCAAGGCACTACCACGGATGCACCTCAATTTGGAAAGACAAAGGTTACTCACCTGCCCAGCAGGAAAAACTTCACCTGGGAAGCGAAACAGTGCATGGTGAGTACAGGCAAGGTGGGCAGGCACCTTCCTCATACCCTGGCCGCTCAAAGTTCATCCCACCGCTAAACCACTGCCTTGCAGAAGTCCCTTACTCTCCCCGCAGGAGCTTGTTACCACATCCAACACCCCTGGACTTCTCTACTGGCAATTCACAGACCCCAGGAGCTCCCACCCCAGCAGATTCTGGCACGAACAGTCGGTCATGCTTCTCCCCAGCTGCACTGGACAAACACCAAAGGACTGCAGTGCCAGGGCTCCCACGCACACCCACGGTCCCAGGGAAGGCAGCCTGGCCAGTCAGCACTAACTGCAAGGCTGCAGTCACAGGAACCTGAAGCACTCAACCTCCCCTGCAAGTCTTGAAGAAGTTGTGTCTCATGCCCCATTAATACTGCAGGGCTGAAGAACAACACCTTGCATATTTACACAGGAGTAGAAAGCCCGTATCAGCTATAAGTCCACCCAAGAGGACATAGCAGGACCTGGGAGTTTGCCCTCCCTTGCTAGAGACCCAGGTGGAGCAGTTTTAACTACCCTCTCCTGCCGAGGTGTCAGGGCGGGGCAGTGCCTCCAGGACACTCCCTCGCAAACTGTCCTGCAGTCGCTGTCTCCTTGCTGCCCAGTCTAATGTCCAGTTGCTGCTCTCGCTGTGCTCTTCCAGGCTGAGGGGCAGCTCTTCTGCCTCTGCCTTCCTCATGGAAAGGCGGATGTCAGAGCTGGAGTAGGTATAGCCGTGTCCTGCTGGGCAGATCTCCTTGAACGCTCCTGTAGGGGAAAATCAGATCAAAGTTTTGGAGGTGGGAAGAGAGAGGCATGCAGGGATCACAAACACACATGCTCATGGCACCCAGACATGATGGTGGGGCATGTGGAGGAAAGGAGTGAAAACAGAGAGGTATCCATGTGAACGCAGGTACCAGTTTCTCCCATCCTAACATTTTATGGAGATTTGTAAGGGCTACGCAATACTAGAAACACATCTAGGCTACAGTGGATGGATGTGTCAAGCAAAAGGTATCTCTTCACAGGGTAGGGTGAGTTTTCAACAGGTGCTGGCTGGTGCTCCTTGACACCAATACCTACATCTCTCCCCAGGTCAGTACTGCTAGGGAGGGATCATGCCATGAGGCCTGAGCTGAGCAAGGGAGCAGATAAAAGAGACCCTGAACTGATCACATTACTGAGCGCATTACTCAGGATGCTCTACACAAAGCATCCGAAGATTTTAAAATCACTGAATCATAGACTCATTAAAGTTGGAAAACCCCATGAAGACTATCTAGTCCAGTCACCATCCCATCCCCACCATGCCCACTAAACACATCCCTAAGTACCACATTTACACGTTTCTTTAACACCTTCAGGGCTGGTGACTTCACCACCTCCCTGGGCAGCCTGTTCCAATGCACTACCACTCCTTCTGAGAAATTATTCCTAACACCCAACCTGAGCCTTCCCTGGTGCAACTTGAGGCCATTCCCCCTCAATCTATTTTTCCCCAGCCCTGAGGATTTCTGCACTTTTCCTCTATCCTACCCCATGTGAGACATGAAGAACTCATCCCCATTCCATATGTGAGGGAAGCCAAGTAAGAGGGAAGGGCTGCCAAGCAAAGCCAGGTACAGACATGGCTGTGCTCTCCCTCTGGAGCAGAGCGCTTTCTTGGTCTCACCTGAGCCAGGCACGGGGCATTCCTCACAGTTCTTGCCCCAGCCCTTGCCGACGCGGCTGCAGCAGCAGATCTGCTGAGTGATTCGGTGAGAGAGGGGGAAGGAGCACACACCTCCAGCTGCTGAGCGGTAACATAGCCCCTGCTCCATCGACACTGCTTTGTCCGCTGAAACACAATGGTAGGTCAGTGCCTGAGGTCTGGCTCTAAGTCCAACAAAAACCTCCCCCTGGGGAATCTATCTGCCCATGCCTCCCAACCTGTCCCAAGGAACCCCCACCCTCTGCAGAGCACCTTTGCAGGCATGTTTCCTCCAGGCTGCACCATGAACAAGAGCAGGAGGCAATGAAACTTGGGGTTTCATGGGGTAACATGAACAAACACCGCATGGGAGGGCTCCCCAGACACCCATCCTGCACACAACTGTGGGCAGTGTGCACCCTCCCACATATGCAAAAGGCAATAAGCATGCTGCAGCCCCACTGGGCTGGGGTCCCATGCTGCGACTGCCCCTGGAGCACTTACAGATACAGTGGCTGCGGGAGGGGTCCATCATGGTGCCAGGTCTGCAAGTACAGCGGAAGCTGCCACGGGTATTCAAACACTTTGCATCTTTGCACAAGCCCTGCATCAAGCATTCATTGATATCTGTGGGGAAGAGGGAGCACCAGCTCAGCTGGCAGCCCCAGGCTGTGTAACAAGGGCTTTGAGGTGGAGCTGCCTCTCCCCTCTTGCTGCTCAGCCAAGCCAGCATCCACAGCCATGTTGGTGCCTCAAGGTCAGAGGAACAACAGAAGGGTGCAGAAACCAGTGTCCCATCCCGGTGCTGGCAGTGGCTCCAGCTTAGGTGGGGAAAGTGAGGGTGGAGGTGATACTTGTCCTCCAAACCTCTGCGAGAAGCAGCATGATGGTGTCATCGGAAAATCTGGGAAGAAATCTCCTTAACTGAAAATGAGGTGTTAGAAGCGGGAACATCCATGGTGACAGCAGTCCCGCATCTGCAGCACGAGCTCACTGGCTGCAAGCTGCAGATGGATCTGGAAAAACTGCTCTGCTCTGCGGTCCTCATGAAAAACAGACATGGCCCCAACGGAGAGCTGCCCCATCAGAATCACTCTTACGGCCACCCAGGTCGTGACTGCAAGCCTTGGCTAGGAGATCCTGTCCTCTCATCCCATCCCAGGTCATCAGGAGACATCATCTGCAGAAGATCCTTGCTGAGAAACTCAGTGTGGGCACACAGGAAGGTCTGGTCCCCACACGGAGCCCAGTGCCGTGCAGCGGGGCGATGGGCTAGACTCCAGCTCACCGCTGTCCTGTCTTCTGGCCTACAGGTCATGCACGTGGGAGGCCACCACGTTCAAGTACTGCCTCGAGTGCTGCCTTTGACTCAGCAAACAACGTCAGGCACAGTCTTTGGAATGGAGCTGGGCTTCTCCCAGGGAAACACTGTCAGTCTCATCCATTTGGCTGGCAGCAAAGCCTTTCCTACAGCACCACACAGGAATGTATGAGGTAAGCTGGAGAAGATGAGGATTGGCAAAAGATGTGTAAGGGGAAAGCTGAGGGCAGATCTCAGGGTGGGGATTGAGAAGGAAGCACTCCTCATGTATTGATCCAGCTTTATATCTTCACTAAAGACCTTGGCCCAGAGAAGTAAGCATGCTGAAGAGATGTGCTGTCTCAGGAGGCACAGGCAGTGCCGGAAGAGCTGGACAGGAACTGTGGCAGCAGGAACTGTGTGAACTTCAGCAGTACTCCAGTACAAATCTCAAGAACATATGCTACAAGCTAAGAGGAGGGAAGAGTCAGTAAGAGCTCACAGACCGTGCTGCTGTAAGAAACACCAATGTGATGTTAGGCAGCTTCATGCCAACAACTTTTCAATGACCCAGTCCTACTACCAGTATGCAAGGCCCTGGTGAAACTCTAGATGCCTTCAAGAGTCTGTCTCAAGGTGGAGGGCAGCAGAGGAGGGCTGCTGGGACACTTAGAAGAATGGAGATATGGAAGAGCCTGCCTGAATGCAGCTAGGCTCAGGAACAGCTTTTACAGTACTAGCTTATTCCTCAGAGCTGAAGCATCACTGCTTGGCAGGATTGACAAGGTCTTCCTACGAGGGGGGTATTCCTTGATAATCCCAGGTCCTGAGGAAGGACATCTCTTGTGCTCTCTCTAGACAGTGAAGCACCAAAGAGTCCCAAGAACATCTCTTCCTGCACTGAGCAGAAATGGTGGCCTCAGGGCAGAAACTTCAACTGAGAGATAAAAAAGACTAGCACAGGGAAAATCAACAGAGCACCCTACATGGTATCCTCTGACAGAATCCGCAGAGACCTTGTGTCCCAGGAGATGCAGACACCCTGTGTACAGCAGTGGCACTTGCCTACCTGTCCCTCGCTGCTCTTGGAGGAAGAGGAGGTTGTGACAGTGATGTGACAGGCAGCATTTTCCTGTTCTGTGCCAAGTACAAGACAGAGTTCATGAAAAAAAAAATAGTGGCCAGACCCCAAATGTGCCAGCACTCCACTCACATAAAGGAATTGGTCTTTCCATAAAGCTGCCAGCTGATCTCTGTCCCTCCCCACCACCCCTTGAGAGCCATATCACTCTGACACACCAAACTGATGAGGTGTTTGGCCTCTGAATAAGCAAAGGGATTGAAGGGATTAGAGTAATGAGAGCACAAAACAAACAAGCACTAAGGACTAGGCTTTGTGAGCTTAATTTAAACCAGGGCCACATGCTGGCCTCAGCCCAAACCCCTTTTCCACTGGCAGCAGAAGACCCACCCATAGTGGAAATCCCAAGAGGAGCAGAAGCAGGCAGGCGCTCCATGCCTACACTCCTAGCCCTGCAGCATGCCAGAGCCACAGCGAGTGCCATGAACCAAGGTCCATAAACGAGGTCTCACGGCTTCCTCCCATCCCACACAAGTCTGCTGGTGCCCCTCAGAAACGGCCAAGCTGGGTCAGGCTGTTTTGGAGAGAATCTGGAGAACATCTCGAGTGTGTAGAGACTGTGGGGCCAATGCCAGCCAAGGCTGGATCTTCTAGTCACTCTCTCATTACAATCCTGTTCCTGCTCAATGGGAAGCAGTAAGAGATGGAAAGGAGTTCTCACAGAGATTAGCTCTCCTTGTTCTTCTGCTAGAAGGCATCAGACAATCCTCACTGTCCATGCAGACCAGCACAAAGTGAGCCCTTGCCAGGACCCTCTGCCAGTCGCTCAGCCTGCAAAGCCAGAGCTCAGCAGAGCAGCTGGTAGCTCCTCACCTAAGGCACCGTAAACCAGTAGCTCTCATCTGGCCCCTAGGCTCCCCTCCTACCTGGGCTGGCAAGAGCAGGTCCCACATAGCCTCTCCCACAGACTATCAGCCAAATTGCTTGCTCTGGACCTTGAACAGACGTTCTGGGCTTCCAGATACATGTTCCACAGCAACAGCAGTGATCAGAAAAGCACATCGAGGCAGCAGACTGCAGAGCAATGCTTCTCCAGCCCGACTTCCAAAGCAATACATGGAGGCTCAAGTCTTTGCTTCATGTTTCTTCCTGTGTTCAAACGTCTTCCTAGCCAACACCACACTGCCATCACCCTCTGCTCCTCAGCATGTTGAGCCTCACCCTGCTCCAGAGGGTGAGCAAAGCTGGACTGCAGGCCTCCGCTCACTGACATCAGTGCTTTCAGCTGCTCTGCTCCTCAGGCTCAGACTGCATGTCCTTGGGTGGCTCCTCATACCCATTGCACTGCCCATGGCCACACAGTGCGTGAGAGCTGAGCACCACAGAGAATAGAAGCCGTTGTGTTGTTGAAAGTTCTCCCCTAGGATGATGGGGGGAGGTTGAATCATTAATTAAGTACGCATGGTGGAAAGTCCCAGCTACAAGAGATGAGTCATTAGGTTGCCAGCCCTGGGTTTGTGTGGCCAGGGCCCAGGCTCCCTGCTGCATCTTCTAGATGTCACCTCGCAGCTTACCGTGAATCATGGGAAGGGAACCGAAAAATTCCACTTCAGTCAGAGCATGGAAAATGCAAACACTGCAGGCCGAAGAATGCCAAATAAACACGAACAACAGAGGAACGCAGAGGGATGGTGCCATCGTCATGTAGAGCTGAGGGACTGTGGGAGTGAGCAACAGATAGACCCCAGCAACACAGGACAGGCAAGGCAACCTGACAGCAACACACTCAAAACACAGGGATTTGCCTTTATGAACTCTCCCTCTTAATAAATAAGCAAAAGAACAAGTAAACAGCCTTCCAAAATAGTTTTCAGGCAGCAAAATTGCTATTGCTTTAGATTACAGGAGAAGAGCTATGCACTCACTCTTGGCAGAGCAGAAGCACAGACCTTCACTGTGAGCACAGTGGGGTCAGCATCCTGTCAGCAGGACCAAACAGGTAAGTGTTCTCATGCCTGCCCAGCTCTGAGCTGACTGCAAGTATAGGCTGAGTCATGGAGGTCAGCATTAGCTGTTTTTTTCCCCATGTTTGATGGAAACACAAAGCCTTTTGGTACGTCTGTATCAGGAAAGTTAGATAACTTTATTTTACTTGTGTAAATAATTACATCTCTGTCTGACAGTGGATGTGGGAAAGAGAGAGAGATGAAAGCAGCATCCTCACCTTGGCAGTGACTCCTATTCAGCCTCTTGTATCCCTGGGGACACTCCACCTGTCCATTCTCAATGATGGGGTGCGCTGGGAAGAAAGCAAACAGTGAGAGATATAGGCAGTAGAGGCCCACCAGGGTCCTACCTTTTCTTCTGCCCTCCTTGCAGAATGGGAGGAAGGTCCCTGGGTATGCCTTGGGCAAACCAGTGATAATGCCCAGGGCAGAGGGAGAGGTGGAAGCAGCTATATTTCACAAATGGTAACTTCTACTGCTTGGCAGGAGCCAGCCTGGTGGCCCAGAGGTGCCACATGTGCTTCTTTATCCATCCCTGTGCCACCTCAGCTCCATCCTGGCCAGACTGGAGAGCCAGATGACAAGGAGGATCAGAGTGGAGAAAATGACAGAGGTCCATGATAAGATGCTGAAATAACAGCCCAGGGCCTGTTTATGACATTTTCCTTCTTTTTTATCCTACCCCAATCACTCTCACCAAAGTTTTCAAATAGTTGCTTAAAATAGCTTTGTGAGTTTCAAAATGGCCTATAACCTGCACAATTCGATCTCTTCCAAATTTTTAAAACCTAGTAAAATAAATTCATAAATTCAAAGGAAGTTGAAGTTAGGCATTGTATTTTGGAGCAAGTGAAAGGGAATCTGGGAGGTGAGGGACTAGGGAGTGAGTAAGCCTGGGGTGGGGTAGAAAGAAGGGTACTTTTCCTAGGGATTGGATTTTCCCAGGGTGGGGTTTCTTTTTAATGTTTTGGACTAGATGAGCGGAAATGAGGACAGCATGTAACAGCTCAGTGACAGTGTGCTGGGGGCAGAACAGGGATGTCCATAACTCTTTGTCCTGGATCCTTTGACCCTATGATGCAGCTTAAAGCAATTCAAGAACACTTGGGCTTGGCAAAGAGCAGATACGAGGAAAACAAGCTGTTCCCCAGCCTGCAGCAAGGAAGAGAGGAGAAACCCTTGCTTCCTCAGGTGCATTTAATGAAGCTGCAAGGCTCTCCAAGTGCAGAAAGAGCTTTTCAGTTGTTGGATAAATGACTGAGAAGAAAAGTCTGCTCAACTCCTTCAACAGTTCATCCATGGATTGTAGGCAGCAGGGGCATATAAATATCTGGATGTCAAGGGAGAGGGGTGATACTAAGAATCAGTGGGTATATTTCCAACCTTCCGGGAAGGGAAAAACAACCTCTGGCACCCCAGCGGGATTCCAGGTCCTCCCACACTGTAGCCTGCAGGCTCGTGGCTGCCGGCAGGCATTAACTGTGCTTGGAAGCATCTGTCAGCCTCAGCACTATGTGATAACAGACACTCAAATGAAGCAGCATTGTTATGTGCGAGCCCTCCAACAGGGAGCCAAGCATGCCGGAGATCAAACAGCGATGACATGTGTCAGAGCTCCACTCCCACTCCAAAAGCCCCTGTAGAGAAACTAAGCCTGTGCAGCATCCCGCAGCCAGATGCTGCTGGGGGAAGGCAAGGCAGAGAGCAGTGGTGATGGGGGTGAGCAGGCAGGTCTGGAGCCACCTCAGCACTACAAGGCAAGTCTGAAGAAACTTGCAGCTCACTAGTGCAGCAAATCACTCTCACAAGGCTGTGCATAGATATCTTAGTATTGCAAAGAAACACATATTGCCTGGAAAGAACCTGCAAAGGGGGTCAGTGTCCATCTCTCTCCCACGCCACTGGTAGGAATGGGAGAGTGTCTTTGGAGGCTGCTCTACTGGAAGCTGGCAAAGGGCAAAGCCTAGGAAAGAGCAGATCTGTTGATTGGAGAGGGAAGAGGTCCCGGCCTCCTGTGTCTGTCTGTTTGTCTACGCTCTCTCTGGGAAGAGATTCTCCTGGTGATAGAGCCCACTGATAGAGCAGCTGAGTTTCATCTGTTGGACAGAGGGATTTCAGGCATCTTGTGGGCAGGGTGCCCTGGCTCCTGATTCAAGGGTGTGATTTCAGAGCCTCATCTCCTGGGCACTTCTGCCCTGTGGCTTTGGCACTGAAGTGATGGGCTCTGCACAGACCTGACACCCCTCTGCCCTTCCTCACCTCCAACTCTTCTGTCTTCAGCTAGGACAGTATTTGAGCACAGAATGAGAAAGAAAACAAATGCATGGAAATAGGGATTTTGCAGTCTAGTAGGATGATTCTTAAGCAGCCAGGCATACTTTGGAGACAGCCATCCCAGGAGAAGAGGCTTTGCTTGGGAACCCTGGCTCCCCCTGGCCCCTTGGGTCAGGGGGTAGATGTGGTGCTGACACAGTCAGGTGAATAGGGTCAAGGAAAAGAGGACAAAGAAGCTCAGTCTGATGGTGAAATGGAAAGAAACTGCTGCTAGTGGTGGTAGCTACAAGGCTCTGAGTGAGGCAAGGCTTGTAGGGTGAGACAATATGTTGCATTAAGCCAGCCAATATCACCGTTAAAAGGGGAAGAGGAAGGCCTGTGGTTAGATGAGCAGTGAGGAAATGCTTGCATGCTGAAAGCTAGCTCATTTCATTCAACTCTTTCCATTTAAAAACCAAAAGCATTCTCTCTCTGCAAAACCTTGTCTCGCTGACCTCCTTTGCCACTTTAAGAACCAGCAACCATTTCTGGAGACCTTGGCCTGGCTCCACAGAACAGCCTTAGCTTTGCTGGACCCCAGCATCTCCCTGCGCAGGCACTGGTCATGAGTTTCTCAGTCCATGGGTGTTGAAAGGAGCCAACATGGTGCCATGGCTGCTAAACCCACTGGCAGGAGAGCAGAGCAGCTCTGACCCCCCAGCAGTCTCCGGAGAAAAGCACTTTGAATATGTCAGGCCATGAGGCCTGTGGCCAAAGGCTGTGGCTGTGGAGATAAACTGAGTTCCTGGGTGAAATGGACAAGGAGACTATGTGAATCCTTGAGCTCTGTCACAACCTCTCTCCTCTCCTCTGGATGCTCTTTTGTAGACAGGCTCCCTTACAGCTTTCTCCAGTGCCCTAGCAAAGGGAATGATGGCTGGGAAGGGGAGGGAGTGCACCGGTGCTGTTGTAAAACGCAAAACCAAGCCCTCTGGTCCATGCACTGTCAACAAAGATCTTCAAGGTGAAAAGATATTTGAAGGAAAAGAAAAGTAATTGCTGTTGGCCTTTGGTGTCATTTCAGCAGAGAGAACATCATTCTGCTTCCAGAGTGGCATAAGTTACTTTCATACTTAAAAATAAAACACTTCTGCAATGCTGTGCTGCCATGTACCGAGACACAATACAGTACACGAGTGATGGGAAAAGCAGGAACTCTGCAGAATGGGGCAGTCCTAAAAATGCTGCACTTGCCCAGGCTAAGTATTGCTCTCTGCAGTACTGCTGTAATCTTGCAGAGATTTCAGCTTCTTCTCTCGCCTCCAGCCCTTCCTCACCGTCCCAGGCAGCGATGGCAGAAACAGCCCCCTCACAGCCTCCTTCCCATATTCCCTTTTTTCCCCCCTCTCTCTATCCTCCCTAACGTGACTGCAACAAGAGCAGACCAGGGGATGATTTTCAAGGGGATTCTGGTTGCTGTTTCAACGCCTGCAGACACGGCACAGAGGAGCGTGTGGCTGGCGGATCCCCTCTGCGTTCCCAATGATGACGGCTCCATGGGTGAGCTGCCACCCCTCTCACAGTGGGAGGTCTGTTTGGGGAGTGCTGCGGGTGCCAAGCCAGACATTACAAGATCCAACTTTCCAGTGAAATTCAGACTTTTCTCTAGGACAAAAAACTTGAAAAAACATGGGGAATGAGAATGAAAACAAAACAATAGCCTTCAAAGACTTGTTTCTTAATGCAGCTAAAACCTTTGGGCAGGAGGATGGAAAGCAGCACAGGAAGATCAGCAACGAGCGCAGCCAGCCAGTGCATGGCCAAGGCCATGCTCAGCCTGGTGCAAGCCTGTGCTGCAGCATGGGCAGTTAAAAAACAGAACCTGGAAGGTGCTGGTTTACTGCTGTGGCCAGAAAATCCCCCAGGCCCACACAGAAAGGTTAGACTGGTTGCAGAACCAGGGAGGAGTTGGAACAGAGGAGGGGCTGAGACACAGAAGCAGCCACCACGAAGGGCTTCATCTCAGCAAGAACAGCATCCTCCTCACCTGGCCAGCTGCTCTCCCACTGTGTTCTCTACCACTGAAACCCTGCAGATTGCCAGAGCCTTCTCTGGCTGCACACCTCAGCAACCAGCCTCTCTTCTGAATCTTGGAGATAAAAAGGGAAAGAGAACGAACATGAGACGGAAGAAATGTGACCTTACGCCAGAGTAAGCACCTTGTCTACAAAAAAAAACTCCATGATACCAGTTTCCTTCATTCTCTTGTGCCTGAGGAGGGCCAAGGCAACCTAATGCTCAAGGAAAAGCAGCGTCCACGTTCACACCCCCTCTGAAGCCTGTGTTGACCTGTAGCTTCCAGAGAAGGACAACGTGCTCTCTTGGGCCTTGTTGGTTTTACTTGGCATGACCCATCTCTTGCCTTTGCACCAGCATGTTCTTCTCTACAGGCAACTACCTACCCCAAAACTGTATGTGGTCTAGGAGAGAAGCAGGAGCAGCTCTGCCCAGCAGTGTGCCTTAGCACTGCCCAAATGCCCTGCCTGTGTTTGGTCTCCTGCAGCTTCCTCAGACTGATTCCCTTTTCACACCACCATCCTTCTTCAAGCTTTATCTTCCATCTGCTGCAATGGAAAACCTGCTACGGAAAGTTCTGGCCAGGTCACACCACGTCTCTACCTCTGTTCTGAATTCAGCCGAATGTAGTCAAAGCACTGGAGTATCTTTGCTTTTGTGACACAGGGCAAAACACAAAAAATACTAAGGACTGATCATGGCAGATTCACTCGGACAGATGCCTGCCTTGGTTTCCTCCTCTTCCCTGATGTCTTTCTGTGCACAAATATGTACCAAACATGAAAGTTGCACTCGACAGAGACATCCGGACGTATCCAGACTCTACTAACAATCAGTGTCTCGGGCAGACAGTCAATCCAAACAAGTTCTCCATTTGTCTAGCTCTTGCCTGGCTGCACTTCTGTACATTTGTAAGTGTTTACACTGAGCTTGCTTCTGCCATTTCTGTCTCTGGTTGCTGGAATGAAATTCCCAGAGCTGTCAAGTCTGCTCTGGTGCATGCTTCTCTGGGATGCACGAGCACAACGCAGAGCTCTCATCAAAGACCACTGTGCCAAGAAGCAAGCTGGAAGCATCCACTGGACATGTTATCTCCGCGCACATGACCGCAGGTCACCGAACTACAGCCCAGCAACTTTGAGTGAGCAAAATGCAAGCCAGCTAGAGCAGAAGACAGACTAGACATGAGCATAGGACATGGTCTGCAGTGGGAATGATGCAATGATGCCTTCATGCTGGACCCAGGAGCCCCAGCAGAAGGTCCTTGAGAGGTTACAGTGCTCAGTGGCTCTTTTAAAGCAGAAAGATCATGGAGAAAGGAGTGTTTCCCTGGCTCTGACTCGGTGTGACATTTCTTGTGTGTGAAGACACCACTCCAGAGAAAAGCATGCTTACATCAAGCATCTGCCCTACATCACCCGTCGCTTGCATTGTGTGGTCTGTTGCATGCGGGGATGGTTACAGGGCAGTCAATCAGAGGTAGCCAACAGAGGAAGATATTTGCACACAATTAAAAAGGATGAAAACATCCCCTTCAGCTAGCCTGAATTCCTGCCAAAATCAACAAGAGCCATTTGGTTTGCAAGGGAGAACTGTATCCCCCAGAGCCAGAGGGACTGACGATGGGATTTTCTTGTGGCACAGGAAGACAGAAAACCCAGGGGATACATTTTTCTTATTACCATGAAATTCACCTGAAAAAAAGGCAGACAAACATCTGCCCACTCAGTGAGGACCAGCAGTGACAACCTCCTGGAGATGCAGCTGGAACTTGGGCACGTGCTGAGCTGTGGGATTGGGACCTGCTGGCATTTCTTAAACACATTTGCTCTGCTGGATGACTGCAAGGAGCATATGCAGGTATTTCATGACCATTTTCATGGTAGCCTGTGATTAAGGATGCATTCTGGAATCCTGAAGGTCTAAGTCCAGCAGAGCCAACCCTACTGCAGCTCTGGGCATAACTCCCAAGAGAAACCTAACATCCTGGCACGGTGAAAGAGAAAAGAGGTGCAGAGATTTTATAGCCATCTGCAGCCTAACAGAAGTGTTGAGCAGCTGTCCTGCTTCCTAATGGGGGGGATCACAGGAAACAGTGAGCAGGAGACTGCTGTGAGACGGGCAGGAAAAGGCTGAGACGAGGGAGGGACGTGCAAGTCAGGTACACTAGAGGAAAGACTAGAATGCCATGGGAAGAAGAGGAGGAGGCTGAGGCATCTGGGGGCATTTCCTTGCTTGCCTTGACTCTAGCAGCTGCATGGTCACCTGCACCCTTGGGGCTGGCACATAGAGAAGCATAGATGGGCAGGCCCATAGAAGAACGGGAAGATGACAGCAATCAGAGCTCATTGAAGCTGTGCTGTGTTCCAGGATGCTGACAATCCAGTCTGTGTTTGCAAAGAAATTGGCTCCAGCTTAGCTGAGGAGGAGCTGAATGAAGGGAGCACAGGGAGGAGAAAGAGATGCAAGCAGCTCTGGGAAGTGTACATGTGAATGAGGGGCAGAGCTAGGAGGAGCCAATATTGCACTGACAAAAAACCTCCTGTCTTGGACACTTCTGTTCTCCTGGTCAAAGAACCACTGAGTCTACTCCAGTGCTGATGAGCAGTGAAAGCACATGAACAAGCAACCAGAGTGATGAAGCTGGGCAGGAAAGAAGAAAGCAGCTTCCTGTCTGCACAAGCTGAGCTGCAGCCTCTGTACCACACTGTGTCACATCTGGCACAGGCCAGCACCTTGCCCTGCACCAGACTTAGTCAGAGCTGGTTGCTCTCAAACCATCCCATCCCATCCCATCCCATCTGGGCAGCCAGACCATATGCAAGGCAGATATCTCCCATGTGGGGGCTGCCCCCAGAGAAGAGACCCTCAGCACAGGCCCTCCACATTCTCCTGTGAGGTATGAGGGGGTAACATGCAATGGGCCGAGCTCCCCATCCAATTCCATCCCACTCCAGCCTACGCAGTATGGCCCTCCCACCCCTGTATGCTGCGGCAGTGAGGAATCCTTGCTGGGGCCAGGTGGGCCCGTCCAGTTCCCCAGCACGGAGCAGCAGCGCTGGATGCCTGTGCCCCTGGAACGGACAGCGGGTGCGCTCCTGCCAATTGTTTGATGTAGTGTTATTTCCAGAGCCCCTGCCAAGCCTGTGTCAGGCTGAGAGCAAGCCCGTAACTCTATAGGGCCGAGTCTGCAGCCTCCTCTGCTAATCTAGGACTGCACCTCTTAAAACCATGGCTGTTGTTTTCCTGTTTCTCCTTCCTAATGAGTCTGGCATGGAGAGAACCATAGGCTGCACAGGCAGTGAGAAGCAAGTGCCCAGCAGTGCGGTGGGCATCGGCCCTGACAGCAGCACATACCTGGCCGAGGGGGGCAGGTCAGGCACCTGTCCACCCCCCAGAAGAGCCCCACGCTGCCACAGCAGTCCTCCAGCAGGGTCAGCCCTGGCAGCGGGTTGGCACACTGTGGAGAGAGAGAGGAGGGGGGTCAGGCATCACCAGGCTGGAGTCAGGACTGAGCATCTGTCCCACTTGGCTCACAAGGGCGATGAGGGCTCGGGGTAGATGGCAGCACCGTGTTCACAGCACAGCTTCCCACAGGGCTGGGGATGCAGTTTAAGACAGTAAACAGTTCTGCAGACAGAAAAACACACGGCTCCCTCAGCTGCACCCCTTGGAGGGGAAGGGGACATTCAGCGGAGCAGAACGTGCACCAGAGATGGTATCACCCAGCCAAGCTCTCTGCTCAGCCCCGTGCCTGGACGATTAGCTCGCAAAATGGGTGCACCACTCCAGCCTAGTGGGGAGCTGGCAGTGAGGCACTTTCCTTTGCTTAATGAGTCTCTCTTTCCCCCCTGCCAAGGCTCTCTGGATTACAGGCTTCCCCATCAGAGTTGAGCCGCCATGGCCTGCAGGCCAGGTCTGGCCCCCGTCCACGTGCGGATGGCGGTGTGCCCAGCGCTTGCATTCCCATCAGCTAGGCTGCAGGTTGAGCAGGGAGAGGCGAGCATGTCCTGCTGGGCTCCACAGACTGTCCCCACCTAGTGGGGTGCAAGTATGACTGGGGTACGACTGCCTCCTCCCCCAACCCCTCTGAGCGCTTCTCCCACTTCTCAGCTGCTGGAGTAAGTCACAGTGCTCCCAAGAGCATCTCCGAGCTGGTCACAGAGAGGACAAACTTGCCTCAGTGGTTAGAGATCCGTGCCCTCAGAGGAACAGGGCTTTTCCAGCTCTCTTGTGAGGTGCTCAGGGTCTGATCTCATTTATTTTTGTGCTAGGGAATCTGGTTAAAAGTGTCTTGGATGGGATGGACTAAAAGATGGGATGGGAACCAGCAGCAGCCCTGGGAACAGGCTGAGTGGGAGAGGAGGAGAGTCCTGGACTGCCCCACCAGGGTCTCGCTAAGAGCGAGCTGCTCCAGGGAACTCACAGGTGTTCCTATGGGTGCCAAAAACCTCCAATACTTTTCCAGTGACGCAAAAGAAACATATGGGGAGAGACAAAATAAGAAATTACGATGACTGCAGGCTAGGGGTGAGAAAGCCCCTCATGCACGTTTGCTTCCCAAGCCCTGACCGAGCTGCCCAGGAAGGCAACGTTCCATGGAAATCAGACTTTCATTTATCGTCTGAGAGGGAAAGGAATTTTCCTATGTTTTATACATTTCCTACAATAATCACAGAGCGTGGCTGTAAATGTTGCTATAAATAGGGCACCCTATTTTAAACAAGACTGTGTGTGAAAGCTATCAAGTCTGGGCTATGCTGCCCTGGGGCACAGCCTGCTTGGGGCAAGATAGCACGGCCTCCTTCTTGGGACAAAACAAGCGATTTTCTTCCCAAGTAACACATACAATACATTCTTCCCACATAACACATTGCTGCCCATGTCTGTAGTATTTGGATGTTGTCCACACATCATGCTGAACAGATTCATGCAATGGAAGCCTACCATTCCTGCCCCATATGCAAACACACCCGTTCACCAGAAACAGAAACGTGTCCATGCACAGTTCCAAAGTCAATGAGTGACCTCTTACCTGCCCATGGAGAGCCTCCCGAAAGCACCTCCCCAGCAACCCTGGGGATCTCTGCTGCTGGCCTCCCTCAGTGGCGATGCTATTGCCATTTCCATTGGTGTAGGTGTACCAGGGCACCGCGGCCATCTGAGGCACCAGCACTGCCTCCACGCTGTTCTCCTCTGACACCTCTGAGTCACCCCGCACCCTGGCCACCTGATGAATCTGCACGGTGGCTTCTGGAGGGTGGTTGATGTGGACATTCACCAGGGAAGGGTTCAGGGAAGCTGGAAGATGAGTTCATACCATACTTGTGATGATCTGGCAACAATTTGGCACCTGAAGTGTATTCTGTCCATCAACAAAGGCACAAGGGAGGAGAGGTAGACTGACCCTACCAGAGTTTTCTGGTTCTCTGTTCTCACTTTGTCTTGAAAACAAGACAAACCTACCAAGACCTTAACCCTAATCCTAATCCTCACCTGTGCCAGAGCTAGTGCCATTCACCTCTTCCTCTTCTTTCCTCCTCACAGCACTTCCCTTAAGCTTCCTGATTCCCACACCCACTGTTTTGGTCACCCTTTGGTCCCCTGGCCACAGCTAGATCCCCAGAGCAAGGCTTCGTGAGCACAAGACATCGGCCCTTCTCCAAGCCAGGTGCCTCAGTGGTCAGAGGAAGTGCACTCACCCAGCTGGTTGGACAAGGGCAGAGTGTACGTGGAGTGCTTCATAGAACCACTGGCTACGGAGTTTGGTGCCTTCCCTCCTTGCTTCTTTTCTGGAGAGGGGGCCGGCAAGTGGCAAAACTTCCCCGTGGAGTTGGAAGGGCACCAGCACTCATCACGGCCAACACAGCGTCCTCCATTCAGGCAGGGGATCTGGCAGAAGTCTGCAAGGCAAAGGGAGGCCTGCTCAGTGGAGACACTAAACCCCTGCCTCTAGCTGAGGGACTGGAGCGTGGCTGGCATGAACCCTGGGAGCCCCACTGTGCAAGCATAGAAACCACAGTCCTCCCTGAACTCTGCACAGAGCTGGAGCCACGGGCTGATGATGAGCCCTCTCTTGGGGCCACAGCCAGCATGGGGCATCTGTGCTGTGGAGCAGTGTTACTGGCCCAGCTGCACCCCTTGGCACAGGGCAGGAGCTGTGGCAGCCACAGGCAGCCGAGTCAGCACAGTTCCTGCTTTCCTGCATTGAGGGATTTTGAGCCCCCTCCCAACTTGGCAAGGATTTTCCTCCCAACCAGGAGGGAGGTGAGTGGGGACGGGAGAGGCAGAGGAGAGAACGGGCAGGGAGCCACATGTGCAGAGCCTCTCTCTCGGCCAGCTCCAGCCCTGCCAGCAGCTGGAGTGGGGGAAGCATGGAGCGGGACAGAAGAACTGGGAGCAATTCATCTGCACAGGCTTGGAAAAAGCATCTGCTGCTGATGAAACTGAAGTCACGTCTTTTCTGGTCTCATCAGATGGCTGGAGCAATTCAGAGTGCACCTCTGTGTATGCAGCACTCAGGCAAGGCACGGAATTTCCTAACAGATCATCCTGACTCATTTCAGCATGAGATGAGACACTGCTTCTGCACATTCCAGGATGGCTTGTTGGGTTCACCCCAGGGGATGGGCTCCTACCCTGCTCAGAGATCCATTTGCTCAAGTCAAGCACATAGTTCTGGGGGGAGCTGACACATCTTTGGACTGGGATCTAGGCAGAAATTCCCATTAACCCATATCACTCAGTATCCACAATGTATTCAGTGTTGGAAGAGCTCGCATCACAGAGGCTCATATAACAGGGCCAGTGGGCTGCTCCCACCAGCTGGCTCCAAGAGGATGTGCCCAACCCACACCTGGGTATCCCAGTGACCAGATGAGCAATCCCAGCAGCTCTCAAAGGCAAGCAGAGATTTCTGCAGCCCTGTCTATAGGAATGGCTTGCAACCTGCAGCCAGCTCTCCTGGCTGCCACGTGAGTGAAAGGAGAGAACAGGAGGAAATTAGGTGATGAAAGTCAGCCCCAGGACTGGATGCCAATGAAAGCAGTGAGCTGGCTTGGAGAAGGAAGGGGCGGCGAGGCTTGGCTGCGGGCCTAGCTCAAATACACACGTCCCCCCAACCTAGGGCGGGATGGAAATAGAAGTTGCTTGTCCAAGAAAGAGAGCAATGAGGCAAGGTCTGTCTTTCTACCCCAGAGACAAAGATGAAGTAAGCCCCAAGGACTCCAGGAGACATCTTTCTAGGCACCGGGAGAGGCCATCTCCTCCCATGCCCAACAAGCCCAAGTCCTCAGTCCACAGAGACAGGAAAAGCAGAAGGAGGAGAGAGGGGTAGCAGGCAAGAAGGTGGGCTGGGAGCCCTTGGCCACTCACAGATGCGGAAGCCAGACTTGGGGTCGTGGTCATGTCCCCCTTGGCTGTAGAGAGTGGTGGTGTCTCCCTTCTCACAGCTGTTGTAGCAGCGCCCATTCCGGCATGTCTGTTTGCAGATGGTGGGTGTGAAGACGATTTTTATTTTCCTAATCTTCTCTGTCAGGTTAGCCCCTATGGAAGAGAAGGACAGTGCTAAGTGGAAGCAGGATCTCCAGACCAAGGGGCAGGTAATCTCATCTCGAGCTGCAACCCGTTCCCAGAGCAACGACTTACTCCCTGCTCACTCCAGCCTGTCCTCTGCTCCAGCATCATTAAGGCTTTGTCAACACAGGAAAAATCTCCAGCAGCGTGCCCTGCCATAACTCCAGTTTCAGTGACATAACTATCTGTGAAGGGCTACACACCCACTAGCTCCAGTATAAGAGTCTGTTTTTCTCAAATCAATTAATTAGCCTGAATGCTGGTTGCCCTTAAGCCACAGAAAGTCTTCCCACACAACTACACTGGTCCAGCATGGAGAGCATCAAGTTTTGAGAACATCCACGTCTCCCTGCAATTGTCCACTGATTTCCTGCACCCTGCACTCCTCTGCAGTCCCTCACCATCCTCCCATTAGGTAGAGGGGTGAACTGTACTCAGAGCTATTGGAGGTTTGTGGAAAAGGAAGAAGAGGCAGAACTGCTCTGTAACTGTGAGCTAGCTGGCTCAACACCAGAGCTCTCCATCCCTGCCCAGCAAGACAGCCGTTTTTTGGGTTCCCCCACTTGCTTTACTCCCCCCTCATTCTTCCCACTTCAATCCCGCTTTCAGATTACAACTTTAATCAGGCTCACAGCCCTACTCATAAGGGCCAAGATGCCTTGGAGCCTCCCCGGGGAAACATGGCTTCAGAGGAAGCCAAGCTGCAGAAGACAACTTGCATCTGTCCTAGCTGGGGAGCAGCTGACACTGCCTTGGAAATGGCAGGCAGCCTGGCCTGATCCCTGCTTGTATCAGAAGGCGCAAAGGGGGTAGCTAAAGGGAAGAACTAGGTGCTGGTTACACAATCTGACCCCCAGGGCTGCTCTAACAGAGGAAGAAGCTGGGAGGCATCATTCCTACAGGCTGAGGCAACCCCCCTTCAGGGCAATGTGCTGGAGTAATATGTTCAAAAGCTCTGGGAGACATCTGTCACATCTCCCCTGACACCACTCTTTTGCTTTCCTTCAGTGGGGTCTCTCATTGCCAAGGCCTGTAGAGTCCCAATTCTTACTCCTCTTTTCCAGTTCTCAGTTTTTCTTCATTCTGCTCCCTTCTCCTCCTTGGAGCTGGGCTCTCTTATCCTCCACTCCCCCCTTCCAAAATGCTACAGGGATGGCTGGCACCTCCTGTGACTTTGCTTGCCATCCCCTTGCTATGGTATTCCCACCCACACCACGGCCTTTCCCAGTGACACCTCAGGACCCAACAAGGAACCCCAACAGTGACATCCTTGGATGCCTTACCCTTTGCAGCCAATGTGTGCTCCTGGAAAGCCGCAGGTGGGCCAGAGCTGCCCTGCTCGTGCCCATGCCCATTAGGTAGCGTGTTAGACGTGAGCTGGCCATTGCTGGCAGGGTAGCGCCGGACAGTCCGTGATGGCCCTGTGTGCTGGGGGGAGACAGGAGAGCCAATTCTGCTCTGAGTCCTGTGGAAGAGAAGAGAAGAACTGATACTCCTCATGAGTAACTCTGATGACCCCAGTGCCCATCTGCCAGCATGTTCTGTGGGCATCTCAGCACCAAGCTGAGCCATCAGCTTCACACAGAGCTCTGCTGGGTTCCCTCCTCGCTTGTTTTTAGCCATCATTTCACCTAAGGGATGATGACCCACGTCCTTGACATCTATGTCCCCAGAAGACGTGCCCATGCCTGACCCTTTGCCCTCTCCAATACAGCATCAGCTTATCCACCTCGGCTCTCTGCAGGGAACCCATCCCTGACAACTGACTTCAGCACTGCATCCAAGGCTGTCATCAGTTCTGTACCTGCTGGGGTACATTGCTCATCCCAACCCTCATGTCCATAGGGTGTCATCAGGCTCCCGCTGCACTGGAACACCCCAGCTGCCTTTCAGAACCTCTGCATGCTTGTTGGCTGTCCCACCACAGTGTCTCCAGCAAACACTAGCAGCTTCAAATCTGCTCGTTCTTATGGCGGGGAGCTCCCTCTGGCCCTGTATTCCCAGCCCCAGCCAAGCACTGAAAAAACAGAAAGGCAGTCAGAAGTGAAAGCAGGCCAAGCAAATAAACAAAACTTACCCCATGAGGGTCACAAACAAGAGAAAATGACCAAGAACTCATCCCTACAAATGTAGTTACAACTCTCTGCAGTAATTGCATCTATGATTTTTGGTGTTTTCTGAGCACTAAGCATGACAAAGTCATTTGACTGACAAGGTAATGCTTCTTACACCTTGTGATTAGGAGATGTAGACTGCTAGGCAGAGTTTATTGCATGAAGTGAGCACAGCAGCACATCTCTGTTGCACTCACTCCCATTCCTTTGTACTGACTGGCAGCACTAAGCTCCCAGGAGGGTGCTCTGTGCTTATCATCAAGTGTATGCCTCATTCTTGCTTGCACCACCTGCAAGGAAAAAGACTTCAGAATACCAGGGCCCAAAATGGGATGGCTACCTATATGTCCCAAGTTTCTTTGAACGTCCCAGCCTCAGATTCCACTGAAATCAAACTTAAGCACCAACAGGTCTTCTGCTTGTTCACACCAACACCTCCATCTCTCACCAAATGTCTTGGGAAAGAGGCTAGCTTTTCCCACTGAAGAGCATTCCACAGAAGAGCATCTCATTCTATGGGTTTTGCCATTTTCCCTGTCAAACTCAGCAAAAGGAGGTGTTACAGCATCTGCTGGAAGCAGTTTTCTAAAATCACTAGGATTGGCTAATCCAACTACGGTTGGCTGACAGTAGCTCTGGCTCACAGGCATTCCTGGCTTGGATGTCTTGGCATAATGATAAGACCTGGGGAGATGGAAAGGCAAGTAATGCAGTGCTGGTATTCAAACAGGTCAAGCACAATACACACGGCAACTGCTGGCCAACAAACCAGAAATCAGCCCTGAGCAACAAAATGGAAAAGATGACGCATGGGTCAATTAATTGTGAACTAAAGGAAAGGAATACATAAAAGATGTTAAGTCAACAAGATCTATGGAGAACTGTTTTTCTCAAATGAGTCTGTTTTCATCATTTGATAGAATTACATGCACTCACACGACAGGCTTAGAGCTCATGCTATTCCGATAAAAAAATAAACACAGCAGTACAGTGTCAATCAGGCACATGTGAAATGAATAACAAACTGGCGATGTGACAGCACACAAGAAGTAATCGTCACTGGGGAGCGAATTAGATGGGTTCCAAAGTGATCAGTAAGAGGCCTGGCATGACTTCACAATTTCATCTGGAAATAAATATTTTTATTTCAAAATAAACATGTGATCGACATTGATAATGTGTGCTGCTGACACAAAAATTTGCAGTGTGGTGTATCGTGATGAGAACGGAGCAATCATACAGAGCAGTTTGGATCACTCTGTAGGGCAAATCCATTCAAGCAATATGGGATTTTAACACAGCCAAATGCAGAATTACTCTTCTAGGAAGGAGGAATGCAGGCAGCAGCTGCAGATAGAAGGAGACAATCCTGGAAACCAGCAATTCTGAAAAGATTTCAGGGGTAATGACAAGCAATTAAATACGAGCTGTCATCTCAATACTCTGACATCAGGGTACTGAAACACTGCAGGAACAGAGAGGTATTTTTACCTCTTTGCACAGTCTCATCACGGGAGGGACAGTATATGCTAAAATATCACATCTAATTCTAATGTGAAATGTGACATATTTGCTAGAGGATGTTGAAAAAACTGAGAGGATACAGGAAAAAACATGACAAAAAAAATTTGAGGGCTGGTGAAGATGCCTTTCTGTAGGAAACCTGAAGTAGTCAATCTCTTGAATTCAGCAAAAAGAAGATGAAGAGGTGCTCTGATTACAGGACACAGGTTTCTCCACAGGAACAAAATGCCAGGCGTAAAGACCCTTGTAATCTAACTACCAAAAAAAAAAAAGGCAAAATATGAAACAACAGCTGCAAACAGAAGCCAAATGATTCCCTGCTAGAAATCACGCCCACACACATCAGCATAGCTGCTTGCTTTCGGCAAAAAAACACCAAAGCTGTGAAATCCCCAAGTCCTGATACCATTGCTTCAGGAGAGGAAACCATGCTTCTGGGAGAGATCACTGAAACACTGCAGAGGTAGCTGTATGAGGATCAGTAATCTGTGCTATTAGAGAAGCTCTTTCTGATCATCTTTTGATCTGCTGATCATTTCTGACCTTGAGCTGTAGGAATCTAGGAACAGTTTTATTCCAGTGACAGAAGTCTCTGGATTTCTTGTAATCTAATTGTCTCTAATGTAGGAAAGCCTTGAGAGTGAAGTGGCTGAGCTTCTGTAAGGAGGTATGAGTGAGTCCTGAGAAGGGAGCAGCACAGGTGGCCTCATTAGAATAGAGATCTAAACTGAGATGAGACTAGAAAGCAGTTCCTATTTCTCAGTGGCTGGTAAGAACAACCAGAATAATTGCAGAGAAGTGAACATTATTTCAATACCACATCAGTCCCCAGCAGCCTCTTCCAGAAGCTGCCCTGAGATTCTGCAGAGTACCAGCTACCCCTACTTCCACAAGTGCCATCACTTGCCCATACATTTCTAAGCTGCTCATCCAGCTCTGCTGCCACCAAGGAAACTTCTGGTCCCTATTACCTTCTTCTTTGCTATCTAGTGTGCTACAGCTGCCTTTGTTGGTGAAAAAGGAAAGGACATACAGAGCTCTAGGGAGGCCACAAGAGCTACCAAGCCCTAAAAGCTGAGGCAACCTTGTTCTCCAGTCTCTGGTTAGAGATCCCAAGCATAGCGCTGTGGGTAAACATGGCTGGGACCATGCATTGTATAGGCGGAAGCACCCAAAGCGGGGGGGAGGCGAGAGTTCCCCAGCCCAGCAACCCTCACTGTCCTAGTGCTGATCACCCTAGGGCAACTTCAACTCTGAGTTTTGAAGATCCCTGGGTAAGAGTGGCCAGTGGAATGAGACAGGGAGATACAAGCTCTGGTGCTTGAAAATATACACACCATGTCTATCGTATGCTACGTGCAAGCAGCAAGGCTTGGCTGGGTGCAGCCCATTGCCTGCATAAAGGAATTCCAGCCCTTGGCTCTGGGGACAACTCCTTTGATTCTCAGGATCATCAGATTTGGTAGGGAGAAAAAAAAAAAAAAAAACATTAAGAGCTTTAGAAAAAATAATAATTAGCATCTTGGTTATGAAGAAAATTGGATTACATGGGCTCACTGCAGAGAGGCAGTGCCAACCTTATTAAGGAAAAATGGGGGAGGAACATTACTCCATGCCTCACCATACTAAAGGAAAAGCCATCCTACTGGGATCTTCTTGGCAAAGCATTCCTGTGTGTGTTGCAGTAGAGAGAGGCAGATTTGCTTTGCATTAATATGTTTGTTTGGTTCTATTCTAGGCAGATGAGCTCGGGGATTTGTACACTGCATTGAGTAACACCCTCCTATCCCAGGCCATAGAAATCAATGGCAGAGGGAGACTTTCTATCCCTGTTTGTCAGATACAGTCTCTACCCAAGTCACAGCAAGTGGCTGACTCAGGGTCAGGGAATACAAAACAGAGTTTTTCCCTCAAAGCATCAAAATTAGGCCATGCTGGGTAGAGGAGGACTGGCTCACTTGCAGGGTGTCAGGATATGGGCCTAAGCTCACCTGGTCAGGTATTAGCAACCCCTAACCATCTGGTGGGCCTTAACATATTGCCAGAGCTTGAAATCTCTGCCCAGTTCCCAGGGATCTTCTTAGGAATCGTAGAATCATAGAATGGCCTGGGTTGAAAAGGACCTGAAGTAAAAGCAAGGACAGAAGACAGGCACAGTGGCTCCAGATCATTGTAGGGATTCCCAGCAGAGGGGGGATCTTGTACTATCATTTTCTATGCCTGCACCTGCTCCAGGAAGGGGCACTGAAGAGGAAGAGGAGGTTGAGACCTTAAAGACTGTGTTCTGGGACACTTAAAAGTCCTAGGGCTTCACATTCATTCAGTCGTACAGCCTCCCCCAGAGCAGTATTACTCACTTCCACACTTCCAGCCAGGCACAAGGCCAGCACGGATCTCTGCAGCATGGAGCCTCTGCAGAGAGGCAGAGGTCTCTTCCTTTATAGGCAACCGCCTGCCAAGCAGCTGGTTTCCCTGCTCTTCATCTGTCAGAGCTGCTGACAGCTAGCTCCGTGTCAGGCACAGCCCGTGGGGCAGAGACAGCGTGCAGGCTCCTGGGACACCTCTCCTTCTGTTCTGCCCTGAGGCATCCACCGCTGCGGTGCCCAGCTAACATCAGCAGCGCTCTGAGGGGAAATGTGGCTCCAGGAGGGAAGGTGGAGGGAGCACTATTATCCCTCAAGGAGCGAAGATGTCTGTCCTCCTGCTGATCTCCACCTGGATGACACTAAGAGATCACTAGCCAAGAAACCTTGGTCACTGGCACTTGGGATAATAATGCCCGTGTAAAAATGCACTATTTAATAAAATTTCTGCTGCTTGTGACACTCTGCTCGGCATGTGTTTTCAGAGAGAGCAAGTCAGAGTAGGAGAAAAAATGCATTCCCTGGTACAACAGTTACCCTGTCCAGTCCCAAACAAAACTGCAAGGTGCCTGCTTCCTGGTACCTCTCACCCCACTGAGAGCAGCGAGCAGAAGATGAAGATGGCAGGCTCCTGGCAACCATGTTGACGAACATGAAGACTGCTGTTTTCTGAATAACCACATTTTCCCTTAAAAGCCTGTAATTTCAAGTCTAATAAGCAGAATCACAATGAACAAGACTAAATGACCAAGGTCAAAAAAAAAAATACAGTTTTCCTAACCCACTGCACATAGAAAGTGATTTGAGAAATGTGCTGGTTACTCTGAATGACCTTGGTCCATGTGGGTAAGCAAAAGCCATGAGGTAACCAAGTAGATGCACAGCTGTGGCTTCTCTCAGTGACCTAAGGGCAGCTATCCTCCTTGGGGCTGGAGGCAAGGGTGGCAAACTCTTCAAAGCACTCCCCTCTCCCCACCAGCAACACCTCAGTCTTTCCTGGATTTTGTTTCGATCGGCTGCTCTTTGTTCAAATGTTGATTTTGGCTAGTTTGCTAGCAAGCTGGGAAAGGGTGTATTTTGCATCTTGCACAAAAGGAAATGCAGAGCCAAGTGCCACAGGACTATTACTGTTGTTTCATCCTGGTTGTCTCACCCCTTCCCCAGCCAAAGCCTGGCTGACCACAACAGGGTAGACAGCCTCAGGCACTGCAGAGAGTGAAACCTGGACAGTGTGGGCAGTGGGCAGTGGTGCCAACCCCAGATGTCACTGGGCAATGGTAGGAAAGTCACTCCCTCAGCTGGATTTGTTTCTTTTTACTAAGGAGCAACGGGTGTGTGCCAGGAGGAAAACGGTGGGGAACAGGGAAGGTGCTGGCCAAACCAAAAGTGAAGATTGGAGACCCTCAGGGAAGTAACTGTCTCCCAAGAGTCCCATTTCCAGACCCATGCTCCACAGGCTGCTCGCCACCAGCTGGCTGCCTGTCCCCTGGGAAGCAGCTGCAGCCACCTGCTTCCTGCTGGCCAGCCCTTCCCAGGGCGGCTGCTGCTCCTTGCCCAGGGAGCAGGGAGGGGAGCAGTGCCTTTCTGGCAGGAACCAAGTGATAAGGACCGCCACCTTCAGGGCACCCCACAGTAGGCCACAGGGCTGTGGAGAAAGGCTCCCTACAGCGGGGATCCACTCCAGCTCCTCCAGCCTGGGCCTGCACAGGCTGCTCCAAAAGGAGGGCTCCCAGCCAGGACGGGGGCTGAGTCATGCTCAGCCCCTGATAACCTGCCAGGACAACAAGAGGGTTCTCCGCTGCTTTTGAAACACCAAACAACATGCTCACTATCTGTCTTGTATGTTTGCCTGTCCCCTTGGCTCACCGCCCTCACCGCTTGGGGCCGCAGGGACCAAACTCAGTGATTCACTTCCCCCTTTGTAATGCTCTGCGGTTACTGATTTTCCACTAAAGCATCACAGAAGAATGGGCAGCCTCCACACCAGTGTCTGTGTCTACAGGGGAAGAGGGAAGCAGCCAGCCTTGGAAAGCAGCAAATTGACCGCAGACCAGAAACTTCCCCTTTCTTGGACTCTGAGCAGGTTCCTCAGCAGGCAGACAGGATTCATGGCTCAGGCTGCGGGACCTGGAGCACAGAGGGGGAGCACTGCTTAGAGAGCACTGAAGTCTATTCTCAATTAGCTCACAAACATGCTGACAAGGAAGACAGCTCTGTTAGGACTCAGGGAGGAGGCGGGAAACCACACCATACAAGGCACCTGACTCCAAGCCCACCCACACAATGCCTATAAATCTTGGCTCAGTTTATTAACCCCACGAGCAACAGAGAAAGCTCAGAAGCCAAGGAGCAATCCAGCACCCAGTCTCCTCAGATGTCCCTCGCCACAGCTAGCAACAGGCCATCAGTGACCCAGCATGGCCCCACTTCAGGCTGCCTCCCCTGTCACCTTGCAGTACCTCCATCTCCCTGTTCCCCTTGACATATGACTGTGGCTGGCCTAGATTTCTCTGGATCTCCAAGAGCAAACCACAGCAAGAGATGTGCAAGCCTACAGTACAGCAAACATCACCTCAGTCCCTCCACCACCAATCTGCCATCTTCTTTGCTGTGGCCTCAGTGCTTTAGGAGCACCCAAAACCTGTCCTGTGGTGCAGCAACACCTTTTTAGTGATGCTGCCCTCCTTCATTACTGAGCCCAGACACCAACAAAACGCACAGCTCTGGACCACCACCCCTGTGCTTCCCATGCTGCCCTCTGCAGCCACCCAGCCTGCAGCACTCAATACAGCTTGCCTGGTGCTCCTGCTTCTACAGCTGGAATTCACTGTCCTGCTCTATTTACGCCTGCCCCAGCATGGAATAAACACTTTACAAGTGTGCACAGAGGCAGAGGGTAGATCTGATTAAAGCGCGGGAGTCCTTGCACTGTCAGCCAATACACTGGGGCAGCAGGCTGGCACCTCACTGAGATATTCACCAGAAGTATCTCCACAAGCAATACCCTTCTTCGCATGCATTTACATAAAGCAACTAAAAAAAACCCTTCAGCATCTAATCCAACTGCTGCTGCACTAAGAAAGAAGAGTGAGGAGATGGGTTGTGAATGCTATTTTTATCTGCTCAGAAGCTGCCAGACACCACATAAACGAACCTCTGTGAGCACACAAACAGCTAACAGGTTTTTCCTAAGCAGGCCCTGCAGGTCTGATTTGTTCTCTGGCCAAAGCGGCTGCTCACACATCTCTGCTCTGTTCTCTACTGACATGCACTATCCCTCCCTTGCCACACGTGCCACACATGCCACCTGCCACTCTGTCACTGCTAATCTCTGTGTTCTTGCATTAGGGAGCAAGCAACTGCTCCCCTGGAAGCAGTCCAGACCCAAAGTGGCTGCAGGCGAGCACCCTGCACAAGGGCATGGCATTGAGTTGGCACAGCAGCACCTGTCACTGGTGAGGTCTATCAGATGTTGGTGCTGACCCATCAAATGGTTCTGACTCCATCTCCGTCTGACGAAACCTCTGGCAGAGGCACTGGGCAAAATGAAGCTGGCGTGACTTCTCCCCCTTTACAGCAGGGAGAAAATGAGTGCTGAGTCTCGTGTTCATCCTGTTGATGAGAAACACCAACTCCCTCCACTGGGCTGCCAGCTTCAAAGCCTTGAGGAAACACATCACCCTATTCATCCTTACACCCACACTTGCCCTGGAGAGCAGAGGCAGACAGCAGCCTTCCCCTTTTCTACACAGGATTTAAAGAGGACAGGCAAAGCCTCTCCCACTGCAAGCATGCCAGTGGGGATAAAGTATACCCAGAGGGCACAAGGTGGAGAGGAGATGTGTTTAATCCTAAGATGCTTTTTATCTGCGGTGATGAAAGACACCCACTCACCGTGGGAACGCTTCAGGACTAAGACGTATTTCAATGTAAAGTAGTGGCTTTTATGTGGATTGATCACTCTGGCCTTTGGACCTATTAGCTCCACGTAGTTAGGTCTCCTCATGCCTTTCCATCCCCTGCCACACACAGCATTCCCTCACTTACAGCACTGAGCCACGAGAGCCATGTAAGAACATCACATTTTCCTGCCACTCACATCTGGATAATATCCTTAATAACATGCTTTAACTTTTGGTCAGCCCTGAATTGATCAGGCAGTGGGACGTGATGATCTCTGAAGGTCCCTTCCAACTATCCTATCCTATCCTATCCTATCCTATCCTATCCTATCCTATCCTATCCTATCCTATGT
The DNA here is from genome assembly GCF_002078875.1 of Numida meleagris. Classification (NCBI taxonomy): domain Eukaryota; kingdom Metazoa; phylum Chordata; class Aves; order Galliformes; family Numididae; genus Numida; species Numida meleagris. The sequence continues at coordinate 39,073,488 of NC_034414.1, forward strand.
TTCAATATCACCAGGAATTGGGGAATGAGCATCCCAAAGATTAGTTCTTTAACAGAACAAGCATCATGCCTCCAGCTGCTCAATAGTCAGAAGACTACAGCCTGGCTGGTGGCCAGGACGACTTCTGGTCACATAGATGTGGTGACTGGTGACAAGGTCCATGTTACAAAGGGTATGGACCTGCTCTCACACCTCTCGCACACGACCTTCAGCACGCACACTGAGGATCAGCAGGGAGGAGCAGACTTTGGCACAGTGGGAAGTGACCAGGAGCAGGCATTACCTGGGTTTCAGCCCTCAGCGGAGCAGCCCCTCAGTGACAAGAAAGGCAGAGGTCCAGGGTCATTATCAGCCTGTCATTACATCGCTGGAAGAGTTTAGTGCTGTAGAAAGCCTCGAAGCTGAAAAATTATCAAGGCCACCCTGCCAAGGTACAGGCAATTGTAATACATGCTATTTGCTCCCTCCAGATAGCCGCAGCCTCTGAGCATGCTCCCCATGCTCTCAGGCCAGCTTTTGGCTCAGCTTTGCAGATGTGGGTCTGTTAACCATTCCCCTCAGCTCCCTCCCCAGCATCGTGCAGATCTCAGAATTCCTTCCAATTTGTCAAGATATTTTCTGGCAATGAAAACAACACTGACCCAGTGTAGGACCCAGGGAGCACAGAAAAAGAGCCCATGCAATCAAGTCTTCTGCCTTCAATGTCCTAAGCATGGTTGGTCTCTTAAATGAAGCTACACCGCATTACTCTCTGCTGCCTAATTTGCTGTTCACTTCTGCTCTGAAAAACTTCAGCCTCTCCTTCTTTCATATTTCTTCCTCCCATGGAGGATTTTTTCCTTCAGCTGTAACAGATAATATTTTTCCAGTCTGAACCTCTTCTTAGTTCCTGCCTATACACTTAGTTTCTGCATGTCCCTGAAGGGTGTTTCCACACAAGTGCTTGTACCTCAAGCCAAAAATGGAGTGGTGCAGTGAGCTGGGTACCAGTCCCACCCACACCAATCACATGGGGCATTACATCTCAGAGCACTGCTGGAGCACATGTTTTATATGAGGACTTCTACATCTCCATTTGAGCTACTCCTTGTGCCAAATCAGTGTCAGTCCATCTCTTGCATCTTGCCTGCACTGGGTGATTTACAGAAATACTCAAAACCAAAGAGAACCACTTTGATTTTGCATAAGTACCAGCTTAAACAAAAAAAAAGGCAGCATGTGATCAGGTATGAGAAATTGCAGCACAATCCATATGCACAGGGGAACTGAATGAATGCTGGGTGACAAACCAAATGCAGGCAGTAGGGAAAAATTCTCCACTGTTTGATTGTGTGGCCTTACTGCTTTTAACATCTTTCTTTTTAAACAATTGCTACATAAATTGTATTGTCCCAAATGTCCCAAATGATAGATGTACAGTATATAAAATAGGCTATAATCTGAATTTTCTGTACTACTTCCATCACAGGCACATCACATTTGCCATGCACCCCGCTCTTGACAGCAGCAGCATTTTTCCTTTGGGTAGAAAGAAAAGTGCATTTGAACATTTTCTCCCAAGGCCAAGAGGCTGAATTAAGCTATAGAAATTACTCCCAAGGAGATGCAGAAGAACCAGGCCTAAAATAAAGACCATATTTGGAGTTTAAAAGGAGCCTGAAAAGCTAGCTATCCTCCTGCTGCTCTGAAGCGTATGCAACCCCCTAGGAAGTAAATACATAAAACACATAAAACAGAATGGTGCTGACAGCTTTAAAGCACTAGAAAGTAGAGCAAGTGTATCTAGTGCCAGGCTAGAGAAGGTGTATCATATAATTTAAAAATAGAAGTATTTTTATGTAAGAAAAATGACATTTACACTCCTCTTGGGTAGCTTGAGTTTTTCCTTTAGGTTTCCCAGACAGCCTGCCAAGAGCTTTCAGCTGTGTCAAAACAGGAGAGGGGCTGAGCCCTGGAACTTATGGAGATCTCATTGCCCTGAGTGGAATCTCTTTTTCACATATTCTCACATGGACTGGCACTGGCTTTTCAGTTTCAATTTTTTAACAAGGTCTCAGATATCTACTCAAAGTTGGCTTTGGATCAAGGAACATAAATGCTTGGCCACCTTGTGAAAACTATATTGCCAAAGGGAAGCACCTTAGAAAGCTGCAATTAGGACTTATCTACATTAGGAAAATATGCCATTCAAGTAACGAACATAAACACGCTGCAGTGGGGAAGGCAAGGCTGGCACCAGCATTTCGTCAGGAATTCAAAGTCACGCGCTATGGGCCTCCTGAGCTGGTACCAACCCAAGCCAAGGAGGAAGCCTCTCACGGCCCCTGCAGTGGGACTGCATTTCCACAGAGGGGCTTATCAGCCAGGGCTGGCTTTTACTTTCTGAAGCTATTTGGGTATTAATACATTGTAACTCTCATGAATGTAAAGTGGATGTAAGTAAACAGAAGGGCAGGAGCGTGCACAGTAGGTGCGTGGATGGTACTGACCTCCTCCTGGAACTATACACAGTGGACAGACTGTCCTGGGCACTCAGCAGCAGCCCCAGTAAGGCAGTAAGAAAGCTCCTCTCTTTCCCATAAGCTTGGAAAGTTCAAAGCTGGCAAGACAGAAGGCTCCAGATGCTGATTTAACAACGGAGACAAATCTGTCTCTGCTTGGAGCAGCGCATTCAAATAACAGATATTGCTCCGATTTTCATTCTACCTGCTAGTCCTCAATGACAACAAGCTAATTAAGCTGGTTTTGCCGAGCCGCAACTCTCAATGTCACGTTTTGAGAGGGCAGAGAGCTTTACGACCATCCATGGCCACTAAAGTGACTATCATTGGCTCGTTCTCCTCTGCAAATGAGCACACGGGGCACTTGCCACCACAACAGGAGCTGATTTCTAACCAGGATGAGTTATTTCAGCTATTTTTCAAAAGGGGGGAAATATACTTTCTCTATCGAGCAACCTCTGCCACACACCCAAGATTCTGCCTCCTGCTTGCTCCCTGCTGTTCTCATCAGTAGCTTCCCAGAGAGAGAAGAGCGGCTTTGGCAGAGCCTCCCTGCTGGCGCAAGGCTCCCAGCATCTCCAGGCCAGCAGCGCTTGCCACAGCTCCTCCAGGGCTGCATACAGCCTGTCCTCTAGTCAGGAAGGGAGGAGATGGCTCCTCCTGGGTGCTGGAGAGAGGCTCTGAGATCAGGAGGCAGGGCGGTGGGCATGTTGCAACTCAGCTTTCTTCCTTTTCCATCCCAAAAACAGCAGGCACCTCCTAGCAACTGCCTTGCCCAAACAGAGCCCTCTCGGAGGAAGCTCCCCACTCTCCAGGGCTTAGCTGTACTGAGCTGTCTCCGCCGTGTCTCAGCACCTTGTACCACAGCTATTTCCTCTTCTCTTGCCCGGGTTGCTGGGAAAACGCTTTGCAGGTCCCAGTCACCTCTTCTTTTCTCTGAAGAGAAAGGGTGTCTTGCTTGCCTAGCTCAGTGCATGCATCCTTCCTGGGCAAGAGGGTCTGATGGGCACAGACCTGGCACACGGCACCCTGGCACACAGGTGCCCTACCACTCTGCTTCCATAGGAGCAACCTTCTCAGGTGGCAGTGGCAGGTCCCTCCCCAGGTTCTTCCTCCATGCCTGAGGCAGGTGGCCACAGTGCAGCCAAGAGTCCAGCCAGAGGGTCAGGGGCACGAGCCCTCTCCATCTCCTGCTATACAAACATGAATTCTTCTGATACTCCAGCCTTAGGAAAACAAAGCTGTTTTCATTTAGCTCAGCTTCTGGGCTGAGGTGCAGCTCCACCCGCACAATCGTCCAGCGGGACTTTGCTTCCCTGGGCAGAGATTCAGGTTGAGATCAAGATGAGAGAGGATTTGCTGCTGGCCTGTGCTGAGAGGGCCTCCAGCACTCCTGGGATTTTGGTCTCCAGAGTACTCTCTGCTCCAAACAGCTCAGCACCAGGTTCTCCCAGCTTCTGTGTCAGCTAGCAGGTCCCCACGTGTTCTCTCAGCCATCTAGCTCTGAACGGTCACCGAGCCACAGCCTGCTGAAGGGACCTGGGGAATGGTACTCATTTCCCAGCCTGTATTGTAAGGAATGAAAGTATGAGCATCACCAGCTCCAGAGTCAGCAAAGTGATCCCAGAGCTGCCCATCACCTAGCCACATCTTCCTCTCTGCAAGCACTGAACCTGGAGAAGGCTGGGTGTTTTCTTCTTTAGTCCCAGGAGGATTAAAGTCCCAGGTGGTAAGCCATATGGTGCCTCTTCCTGTCACTCCTGTGCCTCTCCGGAGCAGTGGCACCAGCAGAAGCTCTTATTTCTGAAGAAAACTCCAGTAAGAGTCTCCTCCATCAGAATGGCTGGACGCCAGGCTCTGCAGCTGTGGCCTAGCACAGCCACTGGCACACCACAGTAACTAGAACAAGACTGCTGGTTTCCTTTACACTGGGAAAATTTCATCAATTTCTCTAAGTATCTCAGTAGCAATTTTAAATATAAATCACTGGCAAGCTTGACTAGCTGAGGATAAGAAACCATGTTAAGACAGCCGCACCTCTCAGGGAAGCGGGGAATATTTTGGTCCAAAAATGTTCAGAATAACTCGTGATGCAGCTCTCCTACCTCTGCCTGAAGAGTCCCTTCAGAACACAGTGAAAGCACCATCTCTGTTTAGAGAGCTGGTCTCTGGAAAGGATTCCTGTGTTTTGCTGAGTGTTTTTGCAACATCTAATACAGCATTGTTCTAGTGCCTGACTTCAGAGCTTCTGATTGCTACCTCTGTGCAAACAAACACAAATAAAGCCAATATATACACAAATAAACAAAAACAGAAAGCAAATTCACTCATGTGAGGATTGATTTCCTGTCTTGGCACAGCAAGAAGTGGCTTGGAGGTCTATAAGGTCCTACTCTTGTGCAATTCCTCCTTGTTAGCAATGAGAACGTGCAGGGAGGTTGAGGACTGGTTGTTTGTCCTGGATCTCAAAGCCACCTCACCACAGCTGGGACCTGTAACCACCAGTGTCCTCAGTCCTCTGAGACACCCAAAAGCTTCTTCTATACTTCCTTATTGACAAACCAGACAAGCAAGCCAGCTGCAGTGGGATTACAGTGGGCTCACTAGAAGAGTTCGGTGTGCCCATAGCACGACTCATCCTTACCCAGGAGGAGACCAAGGTCTGGAAAATCTGCTTAAGCTGTTGCTCTCAGACTTGGCCCCAATGAAAGTGAACCGCTGTTGGCAGCACCTAAGAACCTATCCTTATACCTGCAAATCTGAGCAAGATCTACCCAGTTCTGGAAAGCCAATACACCTCTCATATTTGCTTCTACAGAGCACTTGTATGGTGGAAAGCTGATGCAGAAGCACAGAAAGTACTTCAGCAGTAGCACAGAGACAGATGATGTTGCAAATGCAAGAAGCAGGCTCCAAGTTCAGGCTGCTCTGAGAGCACAGTTTCACGAGACAAATGGTAAGTGGCTTCCTCCAGAAGGGGAGTCCATCTCTTTCCTTCCCCACACTGCTAGCTTTGCAATTCTGTTCACTCTTTCTGGTCCTTGTGCTTTCTCAATAATGCAGTTTAGCCCACTGAAGAGGCAGAAAATTATCCTTAATTTTGCTGTGTTAGTGTTTTGCTGGTTTATCGAACTGAGCCAGCTCATGCAGGGGCCAGATTACAACAGTGGCAGTGCAAAGTAAGCAGTGGGAGGGCACGACTGTGTGCAACAGCAGCAGGAGTGCCCTCGGCTGCAGGCATTTAGGCAGCATAGCATTCCCTAGGACATCCCTCTTGCAGTGCTCCACGGCTAGCCCAGAAGTTGGCTGAAGGGAACACTCAAAAATAGCTGGGTACAATCCGTCAAACAGCAGCAAGACTTTTCATTGTGACAGTTGTATACCATATGTTACATTGTCCATGGACAAAACCCAAGCAACCGAATAGTACAGGAAAATGCCCATGGGCTGAAGCAGGGCACACAGATGTGAAGCAGCGGCAGGGTGCAGGCAGCCCTGCACTAGTCTGCACAGTGCTGCAAAGGACAAACATCCGAAGCTCTCACTGAAGAGAGGAATGGGGTGACGTCCTATGGCCTCCATGGGGAACGAGGGAGAAAGGCATGGCAAGATCCTTAACGGCGTCCTATTTCTTTGGGATGGCGCCAAGGGATTTAAGGTACAGCAGGCAGCTGGGCATTCAGCACTCCCAGCCCAGCGATCACTAGGCACTGAGTCTGTCTGGCCAGTAATACTCTGCCGATGCCTGCAGAGTCTCGTGCCTCTGCACAGAGTCTGAGGTCATGTTCTTTACTGGGAAAGCCCCAAACAGGTGGTGTATCTGCAAGGGCACCACTTTCCCTCCTCTCCAGCCCTTGCACACAGAGGGGTGGGAAGAGGTCACTGCCATGGGGACATTCATGAGCCACGAGCAGGATCACAGGCATGTGCTAAGGCTGCCTGCTCGCTTGTGCACCAGCCTCTCCCATGCAGCGACAGCACAGGCTTGGCCACCTCTCCATGCCAGAATCACCTTGGTCTTGCTTAATTTGGTTCCCATCAGATGGTCTTTCATTTGGGCATGAAGATTTCTAGCTTTGGTTAACTACCTCATCAGTCATCCTTTTTCAGACATCTAAGGCCCTCCAAAATTGTAGATGTTGAAGAGTAAGTGTCCAGAAATGTCTCCAGCCTATACATTGCCTCTGCCTCAGAAGAGAAAGAAACACACAGCTACTTGAAGTGCAACAAACACTAAACAAACAACCTGCAGAAATGCAGAAAAACAAAGGCTGAATTGCCCATCTCCCAGGTAGTTCCAAGTAGCACCAATGAGGTCATGGAGGAAAAGCAGAAACTGAAGTTACCTACTGGCTTGGCAACTCCAGAGTACATAATCTGCTGCAACATCTTCTTCACTGTTGCTGAGAGACTTCTAGAAGCCACAAGCAAATTTTGTGCTGCGGTGGCTACCAGCAAGGTGAATCCTCCTGGCCCAGCAGTTGGATGAACAGCAGTAACAAAGACACAGGCCTCTAGGAGTGGTCAGTCTAACACCGTGCTCCCATGCCCCATGTTCCAGGGAAGCTGAGATAGGGTTTTTTTTGAAAAAACGTCTGGGTTGTTCCATACCAGCAGGCACCATTGCCACTTCTCCATCCCCACCAAGCTGCTGAAGAGCAGAGGTACTTGTCAGGAAAAGGCACCTTTCATAGTTTTACTCCTTCCTTAGTGTCTTTTCCAGAGAGGCTGTGGAGTCTCCTTCTTGGAAAGCTTCAAAGGCCGCCTGTACATGGGTCTGGGCAAGCAGCTCTGCATGGCCCTGCAGGAGCTGGGGCAAATGGACTCAGAGGTCCCTGCCAACTTCAGTCACTCCCTGATTCTGTGCTTCTGATTCTGCCTTTCCTGCCATTATTACTTTCTAAACAAAAAAAAACCCAGAGTTTCAGAGGGACTCATGAAACACAAAATGTAGAACAGTATGAGAGCATCTCAGAACCAGCTTGAGGCAGCTGGGCTGAAGCCATAGGCTCTTCTTTACACAAAAGAACAGATGATGCCACAGTTATCACCCTGAGCTCAACATGCTGCTTGCAATACATCTCCTGTACAAACCTCTCCTAACACCAGTAGCTGTGACTTTGCTTCCACACCTGCTTGGGTACAAAAATGACCAATGCAACAGCAGGGTGACACAAAAGTAGGGAACATCTGACCCAATAATATCTGGAGCCTGAGAGAATATACCTTGGAGGTGCTACACGTATCTTCATTTTGCCTATACTGGACAGCACACCTTGGATCTGCATAACTTCCCACGGGTGCTAAATAGACACTACCACTTTGGGAAGAAATTTAAGCCCACTCCTCAGCACACCTCGCTGCCCCCACTCAGGCTGCTCAAAGGACAGAGGCAAGTTGTCAAGCTTCCCAGTGCTCCTGCCCTGTAGGATTGCATCTCTGTTTGCACCTGAGGACTGTGACACCACCCTGGGGACAAGTGGAGTGCCCCCGGGAGGACAGCACTTACCTGGTGGGTGCATGCCGTGGGACAGGTGCCTGAGCCTCTCTTGGGGAGGCATCTCGCTCGGCTGTGCCGGTCCTCCTCTGCAGGGAGCCCGCAGGGGGCTGCAGGGCGATGCTGGGTGGGTGGTACTCTTGCTCAGGGACAACTTCTTCGCACCTGGGGCCCTGGAAGCCCGAGCGACAGGTACAGACGTGGGGCCGGCTGCAGGAGCCCTTGTTCTGGCATGGTGGGTCACAAACAGCTGGGGGGACACAGAAGGGAAGTTAGCTGGATGTGGGACTCCCAGCAGCACGTTTGATGCTGGGACCTGGCTGGGTCAGCACAAGTGACATGACTCTATCTCTGCTCTGTGGGCAAGTGGTCTTCTGCTCAATAGAAGGATTCAGCCATACATTCCTTCTGTTCCCACTTATCCCCCCTGGTCTCAGCAGAGCTCTTTTCAAGAAAAATTCACTTAATAAAGACAAAAAAGTGGGCACTGTAGTCTGCAGAGATCATACAGCCTCCAGCATTGCTCATGGCTCTGGGCAGGAACAGGACCTCAATCCCAAAACAAGGGGAGGCAACAACCACAAGGGAAGAAGCCAGCAGATACAGAGGAGGAAGATAACAATGCACTAATGCAGCCTCCTGGGAGTGGTTTGTATGCTACTTTTTTGTTTGATTTCATTTTGGGGTCTGGTTTGAATGGTCTCCCTTCCTGCCCCCTCCAGAGCTTGCCAGCTCTCCCTCCGCAGCTGATTTTGGAGTCACCATCCTCAAATTCCTTCACAGCTATGGGGACTTACAGTTCATTAACTTCATGCCCAAATCATTCTCCAAGCCTGCGTGTGTTCCTAATTACAGCACATCAGCTTCAGTTTGCACCCTGGGAGGAAAGTGCTATTAATTATAAGCTGGACCCTAACACTTCCCAAGTTAACAGGTGCCAAATTGGGTTTATAACCCAGTTAGCAAGAGCCAAGGAATGACAGGTCATTCAGGTAGGACCAGGTTGGACGTTACAAATGGAGTTACAAATACTTTCTGGTAAGATGAAAGCCACTCCTTTCTTCTCGCTATAATCTAATGTAATCATCTGCTTCTGGGGCAGGTGCCGTAAGGAAAGCAAAAGCAAGTATCTCAAAAACTCTTAAAAAAAGATGAGATTTGGAACACTTCTGAAGTATTTTCAGTAACAACCTTCGCTTGTCCAAAAGCGTGTAGCAGCTTCTTAGCACATCAAGCCTGGGCACAAGGTCCTTGCAGCAAGGTAAGGCTGCAGAGGACAAGTGTGGTGTGGGTTTGCCAGCCAGGCAAGGCAGGCAGGACTGCACAAAGGGACAGCCACAGAGCTCAACCTCCCATCACCTTGCAGACAAGCCAGGCCAGGGACTGAGCAAAGATATTGCAAGATGGTGTCCAAATACTGGGTCCCTGCCGCTCCGCACAGGCTCTAGGTCTAGGACAGAGGTGAAGATCTTCACTGTAAGCTCTCTGAGTTGTTCTCCTGCTCAGTCCCATTAAGTATGAATCAGTCTGTCTATCCAGTGAGGCATCCACAGAAACACTGGGAAGGTGCTGAAGGGCTTGTACCACTGGGGTGATTTAGTCCACTTGCTCGTGGAAAAGTTTGCTTATTGATGAAAAATAATGTGTAACCTCAGTTCTAACCTAAAGTTCTGACTGCCTTAGAAAACCCAGAAGGAAAGGACAATTTAATACAAGTGAGAGATTTGTGCAAGCCAACAGCCAGTTAGATCAGTGGCAACGTACGAATCACTGAGACAGAAAACATAACTGCAATGAAAACCAGCCTGTACTCAACAAAATTTACTGTCACCGCACAGAAGACAAAAGGAGTGAGCACATGAATACCATCTCCATTTTGCAGATGCAGAAAAGCACCAGGTGCTAATGCAACCATCTGAGACCACAGCAGAGCCACCAAAAAACTGTGTATTCATCAGGTATTTTAACCATGAGCTCATCTGTAAAAGATTAGAAGATGGATGGGTTTATGAAGTCCTTCCCAGCATGCCAATTAAAAATGTTTCATTTAAACTTTAAAATATCCATGGCAAAAAAAAAGTTCATTCTGCATCACCAGCCCAGCCAGGACTGCTACCTGGAGAAGCAGAAAATAACGATGGCACGCACTGCTGATGAAAGTGGAGATGGATGAATTAATGTTGTGAGTCTGAGCAAGAGCACTCCCCTGCTCTCCAGCACAGGGGAAGGAATCAGTCTGAGTGGGGAATGATGAGCTGATAAGCCCTAGCTAAGCTATGTGTGAAATCATCCTCTTTAACTTCATTAGCTCGCTTTCATTTCACTTGCAAATGCCAACATCCCCAGGTGAGACATTTCTCTTTTTTATCCTCCCAGTCACTGTCTCTCTGAAAACTCTCTGTTCCTTACTGCACTTTAGTCCTAGAAGCTGGAGCAAACCAAAGGCTGGAGAATTCTGCCTAAGGTTTGAGTTCAGCCCTGTACAGAGGTGCTGCAAAAGGAAAGTCCCCAGAAAAGCATTGGTGGAGAAGAAAGAACTCACTGTGCTCTGTAGGGGTCAGCAAATGGATTAAAGTAAGCATTTGGCCCATCCTGCTCCTGCACCCAGGCTCAGACTCACCAGTGCTGAGGTCCTTCCCACAACCCGAATGCCAATTTCTTCCCTGCTTCACCATGCTCAGAGCTTCCCCCTGCTGCGCTTCCACCCCGCTAACTTCCCTGATAAGCCCCATATCGAACCCCTGCTAACTTCCCTGATATGTCCCATACCAGAGGGCATGGAATCAGAAATTGCACAGCATTACAGTGCAGGAATTAACCAGAATGGGCTTTTCAGCTTGCACTGGCAGCTTTAAACACAGCCAAGCATCCCCAGCAGAAAAGCCCATGGAGGGAGGCAGCCGGGATCTCAGCAATGTTTACACACCACCGGTCTCCATCCAAGTTCTGACTGAGATTTCACATCCCCTGTTGGGGTGACACTGTCAGGCCTGATCATGTCGATGGTGTCCTTTTAATTAATCCTCAGGAACAGCAGCACCTGAGCAGGAGCTCAGAAGCCTGCATGGCCGTGAGCCCAGATCCACGGCTCCTACAAAAACCCCTAATGAGAGAAAGATGCTGCCATTGCTGGCCTCCCACTCTGTTTACAGACACTGTCTGGCAGCACAGCATGCTCTCTACCGTTTGGCTTCTGTGGACGAGGGGGAGAGGGAGAAAGGAGGTGAGTCAGCCCTTGGCCCCTTGCTCCCAAACGGCAATTGCTAATGCAATTATCCCAGCGCAGCCGAAGCGCTGTGAGACCCTGCAGCAAACAACACTGAGCTCCATCCCACCAAACATCTGGGCAGCTGCTGCCACTTGAGCGAGGCCAGATGCTCAGGGCTGTGCTGGGGATGGAGGCTGTTTCCCCTGCCCCGCATGGGGCCACAGCACTTTTGGGGACGCTTTTGGGGGCTGCGATGCTCATACTCACGTTTGATGCAGTGGTTTGTGCCAGGAGCCACAGCCCAGCCTGAGCAGCACTGTCTCCCACAGACGTTCGGCCTAAGCACAGAGACAAAAGAGAGTGATGAGAAGGGGGAGCTGAGGTCTCCGCAGCCAGCACCTCTGAGTCACCCGTCAAATTATTTCCTGCAGCATCTGATATTTCCTTCCAGATGGACCAGCAGCTGAGATCAAAACCCATTGGACAAGGGCTGAGTTGTCTGAGTGCCTGGAAGAGACCCCCCTCAGGGCTGCGCGAATGCAGCAGTGTGTACAGAGCCTTCTGAGCTGGGACAGCGCTCAGCTCCTCGCACTGAGAGAAAACATCCTCCTCCTGAGGCCAGCAGCTGCCATCTTTAACAACCTCGTGGCACTATATTCTTTGCTCTGGCACTGGGGAGTGAATCAGGCCTCGTTTCAGTCTGGCCGTTGCACCGCATACAAGTCCTAGGCTGCCGCAGTTGAAGACAACACGTCCTTTCCCATCAGAGTGCTGCAGGCCCACCATGCCAGCAGCCATGTCCCTGTGATCATTCACTTCCACCAACCCTCCAGTGCAAAGCAATTTCTGCCTAATTCCAGCAGACTCAGATCACTTCCATGGTTGTTAATTCCAGCACTTTGACACAAGTATGTTTTGACTGCCCTTATACAGACAGCATCCTTCCCACCAGCCCTCATTGTCTGCTTTCAGGTGCTAGTCACAGGCCAAGTACAACTGCTAGAGACACCACTGTGCCGTGCAAAGCTGAAGCAGGCTGCTAACTCTGCTTTCTCGTCACTCCACGTATTGACATGTCTATAAAGAGACAGGATAACAAGCTGCAGGTTGCTCTTCAAAAGTATTTACTCACCATGGAGAGAAAGTATAGGGAATTTATAACTTCTGCATGTCCTGGTAGATGGGAAAGTATGATTGTCAAAAGATACAAAGTTAGAAACAGTCAGCCTGAGGGCTCTGGAAAGCCTCTGGAACCAAGACGGGAGTGTGGTTTATTTCTAACGCCGGACAAGGCAGTTAGGGCTTCTGACAGAATTTACAGGAACCATGGAAACATGTACATTTGTCTTCTAGACTGACTTTCCTAGGAACAGAGCAGGGTCAGAAGATGATCCTGCTGTGAACTAGCACTCCTGAATACCCACAACATAAGAAGGGAGCCCCAGAAGTGCCAGAGCTCCAGGTGTGGGGCTCACACTTTAAAAGAGCCAAATGGAGTGGGCAGCAGGTGTGCAAGGATGGCCCTGGTGCTGGCAAAGGAGGTCATCTGTAGGGATATGGTCACCTCACACGGGAAGTGGAAGGGGTCTGAGATGCCACATCATTTGTAAAGTGCTATCTGGTCTTTCAGGATAAATATTTTCTAACCAGGTAGATTTTACCTGGGGAAAGTACTTAAATGCCCTTTGTGTGTCTTCCTGCAAATAGAATGGCCTGAATTAGTTCCTACATTCACTCGCACCTGTTCTGGTGGGGCTACAGCACTGACTTCCAGCTTTTTGTCTGTGAACCCAGAGATCTATGGATTTCTTCTTTAAGACTTCCCCAGAAAGTGTCCAAGGAAAACAAACTCTCACTTACAAACCATGTAAGAGTCCACAAAAGGCCTTACACATAGTAAAGATGTGTGAATCCATAGAGAAAAGCATTCTAAAGCTGTTGCAGGTACCTAGGTCTGCTGAGAGACTTCAAGCATCAGTATCTTTGCTTTGACTCTCATATCCCCCATTCTTCCCTCAGCATGGCACACGCAGGTTTGTCAGTTCAAGGTTTGTCTAAATGTCTCACACACACACTCCTGATTGTTCCCAAGCCAAGCCTCCCCTGCCTTCATCACTCTCCTATAGGCTACAGACAACCACTGCCAACCCCAGAGGAAGGGAAACGCAAGCACTGGGGGATGCTCCTCAAGAGAGGACGGTCCTGCACATGCAGAGGGGAGAAATTCTGCAGGGGGCAAATAGAGCACACGAAGGGGAGCATCTCCTTTTTCCACAGCCTCCTTGATGAGGGGACAGGCAGAGATGGAGGAAGGGAGGACTTCTTGGGCTGGGAGTATAGCACTGAGAGAAGTGGCATGTAGGGCAAAGAAGGAACAAATCTATTTCCTACTAAGGAACCCCAGAGCTGGTAGTCGGGTGAGCCGGGGCACGTGCAGCAGGAGAACAGCTCTGGGGGCTTTGCCTCATGGGACCCAGTGCCAGGCACATCTGGCTCTAGTTACAGCATTCAGCTGACATCTGTGTTGGTTGGATGCCGTGTGGTTTCCGTGCCTCGCAAAGAATGCAGCACAAGCCCCTGGAGGTCTCAGGAGCACGGCATGTTTACTGTGGTGCTTGGCCAGCTGCACGTGCTGTCACCAGCACCAGGGTAAACACACGGCTCAGGCACAAGCCACCCCCAGGCACACAGGGCTGCTCCCAGACTGCAGAACCGGCGGCAGGGTCTCTCCAGCCTGGTGTCACCATCCCTGGGGGACTGCTGGGCATTGCCCATGGGACAGCAACTCACCCTCATTCTGGGCAGCCCATGGGGAGTGGCTCAGGTGCTGAGACTTGGCGATCTGTAGCACTGGACTGCTACAAGATTCACAGATCAACCTCCAGAACTGTTCCTAGCCCAGCTCAGTGACACAAAGCCTCCTCCACATTAAGAAGTACCACGCATGGTGCTGGCTGCACCAGCATAACCTGCAACTTGAGCAAAGGAGCCGCAGTAAGCCAGTCCTTCGCAACTCACCTTGCTGCCTCGGCCAGAGGCCACTGCCAGGATCAGGTCGCCAGCATGCAAGGTGGTAAGCAAGCAACCAGCACAAGAGAAGCCAGCGAGATTTCACAGTGTTATTTGAAACCTGAGCCATGCAACTGCAGTGAGCACTGGGGGAAGGAAAACTAGAAAACAGTAGTAAGATCGTGGCTTCACATAGTTTAAGCATAGCAGTGCGCAGCCTTAGTGGTGATCACACAATGTTTCTGAAGCACTCGGCAGAACCATTTTTTTTCAGCACTTGCTTTAACAGCGATCCATGCATCATCTTTCAACTCTGCGCAGTGCTCTGCTGCCAGAGCCGCTGGCTCCGTGCGGGTCATTCACAGCATCCTCACCGAAGGCCAGGGGACTATTAGATCACCAGGTCTGCCTTTACGCTGCATGACAGTGAACTCCATCCAGCTGCGTATGAAATATTTGCAGTCGGACCCAATGAAGAACATTAGCAAAAGGCTGCTGGCATCGATGAGCCACTGAAAATGCTCTGCCAAGTCCACAAGAGCATTAACTGCCTCCACGCCTGAGCAGTCCTATACACACACTGCAGAGCAAGCCGATATACCACAAAGCCAGGGTGAAGGACTACACAACCACAGGCAGCATCCACAACCCAACAACTGGGGCGCGCTAGGCACAAAAAGAAAGCGGGAGGGAGAAGTGGTGAAGATGGAATTCCCAGCCTGTCACCCTGGGATTACTTGTCAAAAAAGTCTCACGCGTCCCCAGGTATGTCCAGGTAGGCAACAAAAGTGGACGCTTCTCCAGAGTATTCTCCAGTTACCCATCCCCCTCTAATTTTGTATACATCATTAAGAACTTGTTTTCAAAGAACAGGAGGCACGGGGCAGGGGAATAAAGAGGGCCTCATCATGGGGGACACAATGGTGTGCAACAGGACCACCAGCTTGAGTGAGGGACACATCCAGAACACTAGCTGGCAGGTGCCAGGACCATTCTGAGGGCCTGGAAGCTGCCTACCCCAACACCCAGGAGGAAAGTCATCCCGTGGATCAGAAGCTGCACTGATGAACCTACAAACACTTCAAGCATGGGGCTGAACACATCGGACTGGGCAGCCACCTTCTCCATGGCACTGGGCAGAAACAGCTCATCTACAGCAGCAAAGGGTCTGGTACATGTCTGCAAGCCAGTATGGAGGGACTGGGAAACAGGTGGGGAAGTAGGGCACAGCAAAGCAGGCAGAGATGCATTGTATCTTTTCCCTTGCTCAGTGATAAAGGACAGCAGTTTTCAGTGATACTTGCAGTGGTGCCAGAAGTCAGCTCACAATGAATGGGAGAAAGCACGCAAAAGGCAGCTCTGGCAAGGTGTGCTTGAAGGAGGGTGTGAGCAGCTCCTACCTGCAGCAGCGTCAGCCATGAGCAGGGCACCAGATGCATCCAAAAAGTCCCTGAGCAAGAAACTCAATTCTGGGTATGCTACTGTCAAACAAAGTGGGAGGACAGCTGTGCAGAGGAGGGCATCATGCAGTCAGGTTTTGCAGCCCCAGGACACAGGCTCACAGTGAGTGCGATGACTTGAGTGAGGCCCCCAGAGGTACCAGCAGAAAAAGCTGTGATTTGGGAATCAGGAAAGGCAACCCACGCACAGCTGGGATATTAAGCCAAAGAAACTATATAAATAAACAGCACCAGGGTGTAGTATAGCCTGCAATGCTACCTGAGGAAGGGAAAATGAAGGTCACCATACCAGAGAGTAGCGAGAGTGCAGCGTGAATAGCAGAACAGAAAATATCCCACCTGGCAAAAAAATGAAACATCGTGAAATGAAGTTCTTCAGGGGCCCTTAGTTTCCTGGATGGAAATGTGTCCAGTGCAGCAAGGGATGTAGGAAGATGGATGAGGTGGAAGAAGGGAGTCTCACGGAGCGGCTGGAGGCGGCAGCTAGCTCTCAGCGAGCAGTAACGCCATGTGGTTACTCACCGGCAGTGACTTCAGCACAGCTTTCATGTGAGAAAGCTCCAAAAGCAGCAGGTCACAGAGAAGTTTAAAAAGTGCTGATTTGGACTCCAGAAGAGATGGAAAGCCATTGACAACAAGCCATTAGATGCATGTTCCAGAGTTCACATTCATGGGGATTGCAGTTCTCCTCTCAGCTCTCACTTTTGAGAGCAGAGTGCACACAGACAGGGAGCGCAGCAGTGGGGCACGGCTCCTCATCCCTCTGGGCTTGCAGGTGGTGGCAGCCCTGGATACACAAGGCAGCTGAATCCCACTGACAACAGGTCAATGGCAACACTCTCTACTATGGGATGGACGTTATTTTCAAGGAGGCTCAGCACCCTTCTGCACAGTGTGATGCTTGGGGCAGCCCCAGGTGCCACTGTGGGCCAGCTGCTGGCAATGAGGGCAGCATGGGGACTTGGAGAATGCTGCCCAGGGAGGTTGCTGCCCTGTCACCCTACAGGAAGGCTGACAACAGTCAGCCTGCAGGAAGGATAACATCCTCCTGAGCCCAGGACTGGGTCTCCCAAGGAATCCTTCCGATAAGCTCTCCCTCCAAGAGGCTGGCAAAACAAGGCATAGGTGTGTCAGAAACTGCCACTTACCTGCCACTAGTGATAAGGACTTTGTGTATCAAACATAACAGGGAAGAAAAGCAAGGCTGTGTAGCTGTAGGAGACTACATGAGCACAGGAACGTGCAGAAAGTAAGTGGAGACATCCCTGTCTTAAAGGTTTGCAGGGAGGCAAGTAAGGGAGAGAGAACCTTGGGGATGAAGCTGCCTTTTGCACTCTAGTGAAGATACCTGCCCATATCAGAGAAGACATTTCTGCCCATGTCAGAGAGAGTAAGCCCAGAGCCTGTGCATGGCTCGTGCACAGAGCCAACGCGCACCGCCACGTGGGTCAGTCAGGCTGCCCATGCCAGGGCTCCAGTGGCCCGTCCTGGCTAGGAGAGACACTCATCATGAGGAGCATCAGCCACCAGGGATCAGAGGGGGAACTGCAGAGCAGGGAGCCTGGGGGTACGCCAGTACCACACCATGTGTCCGGCTGCAGGCTCCCCTGCGCAGCAGAGCAGCTGTGGCTCTGCCATATGATCTCCTCTCCACCTCCTCGGGTCTGTAGCCAGAGCCTGGAGCTGGAAGCGGCCCTGCCAGGCAACTCATAGAAGCCTCCCCCGGCTAAGCCAGCTGAAGCCATGGGAAGCTGCTGCATGGAGTGCTTACAAGGGGCCCATTATGGGAGGACAAAGCCAAGAGGCCAGGTACCTGCAGCAAGAGCTGCGGCAGCCAGGCTCCATCCCGCCGAACCAAACGAACCCCCAGCCAAGCATGGGGCACGGCAGCAGGGCAGCATCCACTGCCTACAGCGGCACACAGCTGCCCAAGCCACCGGAGTCAGCGGAACGCCAGACCCAGCACGCTTACCCGCGGCACACCTCGGTGTGCCAGGCAGCGGACACCATCCCACTCCCGCACGCCGAGGCACACAAATGGATCATCGCACGCGTGGGACAGCCCCAAAGGACCGGCAGCTGCTGGTAGAGGGCTCCGATGGGATCGCGGCTGCACGCCCCTCTCGGAGGGCCGTCCCGCCGCGCCCGAGGAGGGCAGCGCCGAGGCACCGCGCAGCGCGCACTTACCCCGAGATCCTCCCTCTGCCGTTCGGCTCCTTCGCCCGCGGCACGACCCGCGCCTTGAGCGCGCTCCTGGGCCGCTGCCGGGAGGGCTCCAGTCCCTGCGCGGTGCCGAGTCCGGGCTCGGGGCGCTGCCTGCGGCCGTCGCTGGGGCTCTCCGCGGGGCCGCGCTCGGGGCGGAGGGCGGCGGGTAGGGCGGCCGGCTCCGGGGGCGCTCTGTGCGGCCGGGGCAGGCCGGGAGCGGTGCCCGCCGCCCCCAGGGGCGCAGCCTGACCCCGCAGCCGGCGGGGCTCGGCGCGGCGGGAGGCGCCGGGCTCCAGCCTCGCCGCCAGGTCCCGCTGGCAGTCTCCGAGTCCCAGCAGGATTGCGAAGGTGAGGGGCAAGACGCTGGCCGCTGCTCCCCGCATGCTATCAGCCCGCGGGGCGGGCGAGGGCCGGCGGCGCGGGGCGGGCATCCCCCCGGGGGCTGCGCTCCGGTCCGCCCGACGGAGCCGCGCCTCACTGTCCCATCTCCCCGCGGGGCTCCGCCAGCACCTGCTGCCCGCCGGGGCCGGGGACTGGGCCGGGGGATGCCGAGCGGCCCCGCAGAAGGAGGAAGAGCAGGAGGAGTGCGGCCGTCCCGCCGGCGAGCTCTGGCGTTCCGCAGGCGGCTCCGAGCACCTTTGCGCCCGCCTCGGGCACTGCCAGAGCCTGGAGGGGATGGAGGGTTTTATTTTTGGAAACCTCCCCCTTTTGCGTCTTTTTGATGCTGACATCCCCCCTCTCCAGAGGACACGGCTCAGCCCCCCTCCTTAGCAGAGGAGACATTCCAGCAACACCCACTTTGGCAAAGGGAAACAAACTACAACAGAGAAGCCTTAACCCCTGCCTGGCCGGGGAGGCCCGTGCTCCGCCGGTTCGGGAGCCGCCCTCACTCCGGCCGCCCCCACTGCCCGGCCCGCAGCGAGCCGCCGGCCCTCGGCGCTGCCGGCAGTGCTCGGGGAGCGGCAGCGGCCGCGGCCACGGCCGTGGGGGCGCGGAGCGGGGATGCGGACGACAGAGGTACGCGCCGCCGCCCCCCGGCGTCTGGGGCCCTCGGGAGCTGCAGCGGCTCCTCCGCCTGCCTGCTACCTCGGTGGCATCTCTCGGTTTGACGGGCTTTATTGCCACCGCAATCTGGCTTCAGTGCTCTCACACAGCCCCAAACCCAGCTCAGGGCTTTACAAATTTACTTGTAGAAAAAGACTCACCTGAAAGCTCCAGGTCCTTTGACTAAGAGATGCCTTCCAGGAGTCATGTCCATCAGTAGATGTCCAACCCTCCCATCTTCCTCTGTGTGGGTGCCTGGAGGTGGAAGGATGGCTCCAAATGGCTGCCTTAAATGCATTGAGAAGGACTGGGTGAAGAGTGGGAGCAGGGAGAAGGTTGCCAGTGGTCTCTTTTCAGCCACATGCCCACTTGACCTCATTCTCTGCCACATCTCTGCTGTTCTCCACTGCCCTTGGCCATCTTGGGCAGGAGCAGGTCCTCCCCGAGGAGCACAGGCTCAGCCTCAGCTAAACACCATGAGGTATTCAGGGTGGGCTCCCCAGACTGCTCACTGCAGCCCTTGCATGCAAGGAGGGCAGAGAAGCACACTGAGTGCACTCAAGGGGCCACTAACCCAGACTCATTACACCAAGCTCAGGTGGGTGGAAGGTGTGTCTCACGCAGCACCCTGATGCAGAGAGCAGCCACTGGTTGCCTGCAAGAGGACACAAGGGTCAGAGTGCACTTGGAGCAGTCCTTTTCACTGTACCCTCATGTCTGCCTTCTGGTAGGGCCAGATGTTGCAGCTCAACCACTGGGTTTAGCGGACAAGTTATCATGTCAGCCCATGAGTTTATCTATTCCCCCTTACCCATCTGATGCGTGTGGGAGCTGCAGTAGAACTCAGACTCACCTCCCATGCCCACCACTCCTCCAAGCCCTCACAGGGCCTGCTGAGTGCCCTCTGCTTCCCTCCAGCCTTTCCCGCTGCAGGTACCCACAGCATGGCTGAGCAGGTTCAGACTTTGACCTCAGCGCTGGCAGCTGGATGCAGGGGGCAGTGGCAACAGAGCAAGGGGCAGTAGCTGCCTTGGCACTTCCTGAATGCCATCATCTCTCCATCTGCTTGGGGAGAATCTTGCGTAGCCACTGAACACTGCAAGCAGTGCCAGATAAGAGCCGAGGCTCAGTTCTTTGTTCTGAGGAAGAGGAATGTCCTTTCCATCCTCACCTAATTACTTTCTTATGCAGCAGTGGAAAGAATGCTTGTGCCTAAACCTGACACAAGAAAATTATCAACACCATAAACAAAGCCATAAACAAAGCTTCTTAAAGCACCCTGGCAGTGCTGGAAGCCCTGTGTGCAGCCCTGCAGAGGGCTTGGAGCACCAGTGGGTTCCCCCCCGAAGGTACTGGGTCACCCCAGGAAGATGCAGTCTTGGGGTCCAGCGGAGCTGAGGAACGAGGTTTACAAACCAAGCACAGCCTCGTCTGGCCATCCAGTACCCCCACATGGAGCCAGCACAGGGTGTTGGCATCCTATCTCAAATCAGCCTCGTGTTACGCTCACAGCCACCCCAGGAGCTGGATGCTGAGTCCCACTCAGCCTCCCCATGCAAGCAGGCACTCCTGCAGGGATGCGCCAGAGCTGTTTGTTTCCAACAGCACGAGTGCCCATCAGACAGGGAGCAAGGGCAACCCCGATACAGGTGAGCCAGGGGCAATGCACAGGCACAGGGTCGCCTTGTATTTAGCCCTCCCTGAAAATGAGTCGGAAGTTGGGAAGCGCAGGGTGCGCGGAGAGCTGCAAGTTGGGCTGCAGCACGCTGCTCAGCGGGGGCTCAGCAGACAAACATGAAATACCTCATTTCTCAGGAACTCATGCAGACAGAGAGCGGCCAGTCGGGCAGCTCGCCGCCGAGATCAAACCCACGCCTGGGAAGAGAGATTAGCAGCAGGGGAGGGTGGTGAGCGGAGTTCAACAGCAGAGAGCGTGGTCCGGGAGGGCGAACTGCAGGTGGGCAAATAGAGGCACCACATCCGCCTCCTTGTATTTCCTTGCACCAGCTCTGGGGTGGCTGAGACAGCACCAAAGGAGCGGCCAAGGTCAGATGGAGACGTGGCACCTCCCCAAGTTCACACTTTCCATGGCCAGCTGCATACCAAGGGGAACAAGGCAGCCCTTGGGACCGGAGTGGAGAGGAAGAGGCTCATTTGGACCTGAAGAGGAGAGGAGCGAGTGTGCACCATGCTGCCAGCATGGCCCGTCCTTCCCACCACCATTATGGTGGAGAAAAAGGAGTGCTTGGGCAGCTGAGGATCAAAGTCACAGTGCCTGGTGAAAGAGGCTGAGTGGGAAAAGGTGGTCTGTGCCCTGGAGGGATAGCTGACAGTCAATTCTCCTTTAGCCCTCTCAAAGAATAGGGACCAGGGGCTCTTTGGGATGGAGGTCCCTCTGTGCCTGGACCCCTTGCACCCTCCTTCCCCCACCCTTCATGTCCCCATCACCTCTGCAACACCCCCTTGGATGGGTAGCACCTGGGAACCACACTTCCAGGACCAGTTGGCCCACAGATGTAGCTCTGGCACCACATCCCTTAGATTAATTAGCTTGTTTTCTTCCTCTTCTGAAGGGTTCACAACCCACATGTGCTTCTTCCTCCGCTGCCAGTGGACCCCTAACACACTACAGATGGGACACATTCCATGGATTCAGGAGCTGCCTGAAGCTCTTGGGTTAAGAAGGAGCATTCCCCTAGCTGAAGGCTGAGGTGCAGAAGAAGGCCAGCCTGCCCCCCAAGTTCACAAATCAGGATGCAGAGCAAGACTTTCAGAGGCGCAAGTCACAGCCTTTGAAAAGAGCCACCTCAAGGAGCAAGGGCACAGTAGCCCTGGGGAGCTGGATGGAGAAACACCTTCTAGGCAGCAATTCAGGCATCTCCGGAGAGCACCTCAGAAACCAAGGACATTGGGGAAGCAAGAAAAGCAGTTTCTGGACTTGAGAGCATGGCCAGCAAAGCTTCCACAGACACCACTCCAAACCTTAGCTTTGCCATGAGAGACACAGAGTTCAGCACTCTCACTGAGAGGATGCCCAGGGAAGGAGATGTTCCCAAAGGACTGACAAGCTGCAAGGCAGTTTTTGGGAACAGCCCCATCCAGATACTCATGCTTGCCCTCCAGCCACCTCCATCCACTCTTGATATGTCCATCCCTCAGAGCCTCCAGGCACACCCCAGCCTTCCCCCATGAGGAGAAGGCCAGCCCATATCCGAGGACCACATAAGCATCAGATTGTTGTCAGAAGTCAGAACAAAAATTGTCTGGCAGCTCCTAGCAGAAAGCCAGGCTTTGCTGGGTTTATTGCCCTTTCTCCTTTTTTTTAACCAGGACCATCTCCAAGATGGAGGAGGGAGGCACAGCTGAACCAAGTGGGCGTCTCACAACTGGGCCCTTTGGTCATGCTGTTGTATGTACATACATGCATTACTGAGGGCTGAGACCACATGCTGGAAAGGAGCTTACAATATGAGAGCAAAACATGCCACTGAGAGGGAGAAGAAAACTGGAGAGCAGGAACAGATGGCAGAACCCGAGGGATGGGAGTGAAGAGTGAGGCAGAGAGGAGATTGCCGTGGGCTACTGCTGCAGAAAGGCTCTGGTGCGGCTGGCTACAGAGCACAGCTGGCTCCTTATTTATCCATCACAGTATTTCAAACCCTTCAACAACTCTTCAAGAGAAAGAAGAAAAAAATAGAGAAAACTCAGCTAGAATGTGACTCATGCAGAGATACAGCAGCTCAGGGGAACCTGTCCATTTATAATTAATGAACTCCTGTTTGCAATGATATGACTGTGGCCTCCCCTCTCCCCAGGAGGCTGGGGCTGGCCTTTTTGTCTCCTCCATACCTGTGGCTGGAGCTGCATGTGACAGGGAGAGGGGGTCTACAGACTTGGGAGCCTCGGCCAGAAGCCCATTCCATCATACCTTCCTCATAGGAGCAAGGCTGCTCAGGGCATCCACCCCATGGGGCTTCAAGCAGAGCACACAGTTGGTGCCTTTCAGGAAGATAGGAATGGAAGAGGAAGCTTTTCCAGAGGCAGGTTGTCACACACTGGACAGCCTGAGGAAATCAGGATCACGGGCTGCTATCCTCAGCAGAAAGCCTCCCTTCCTGGTGGCTGGGACTACCCCAGGGGCAGTGCTTCCAAGGAGCCTACAACCTGAAAAAAGGAAAAGACAGATCCAAGCAAGGTAACACAGCACCATCGTTGGACAGGAGAAACAAAACAATGCCTGATAGTGCTGAAGGAGCTCATTCTAAGAACATCCTGCCACACTGAACTTTTCTCAGCAGCGCTGCATTTTCTCAGCACATCAGAAAGGCCAGATACAAACAAGCAAACAAGCCTGTAATCAAGCTTTGAATTCTACAGAGTGTTTGGGATTAAAGTCATTTAATTCCTGTGCCTGATTTCAAAGCAGTCTTCCTAAAAAGCTATGACTTTCATTTCCTGCTAGGTTTTGGTCCTTCTTTACAGCACTCCACTGATAAAGGCATAGGGAACTCAGACTAGAAGTCCTTCAGCTCAGCATCTTTGTGTTTCAGAGGAAAACTGGTGGCAGCCCTGCAGATCCCTAAATGGAAGGGACCGGTGTGGCTGATGTTCCATTTGTATTTTTGCTTGGTTACTCTGTCATCCCAAAATGGCACCAAATTTTAGGTGCTTTCCTTCCAGTTTGGGAGCTGGAAGAGCTATGATCTCAGTTTGTTACAATGCGGTGATTTCAAGTGAATGTTAAATGTCTTAGTAATTAAGTGAATCTTAGAGAGCTGCGGAAAGTGACAATTATAAGGTGTTGTGTGCTGGAGCTCAAGTAGTCAGTCACCAGGCAATAGACTAGTTCATTTACACTTTACAGTCCCACTGGGTAATTATTGGGATTAGGCTGAGTACCCAGTTTCCCAGCTATGACTTCACAGGCTGGGAATCCAGCTCTCTGCTGACATCACAGCTGCTAGAGCCGCCCTCGCCAGCTGCCCGCTGTCACCCACCCGCACAGAGGTGTGGCACACGCTCATGGAGCCGCAGCCGGGTGCGGGCTCTCACCAGAAATAAACTCTCATTCCTCACTGTTTTAACAAGGAAATAAATAGGGCTGGTGCATCTCGCAGATGCTTGCCCATTCAGCCCAAGCTGGCGCCAGTGCTGCCGCGTAGCAGCTGGGGGCTGAGGGATGTTGTGGCACAGCCCCCTCTTCCCTCAGTCTGACTCCAGTTGTTCTGAACTGCGGTTGACCTACAGCTCTCTGCCTCACCTGTCCCTGCCCCGGCGTCCATATCCTATATGGCACCAGCCCCTTGGCCCCTGCTCAGCTCGAGCCTCCAGCTGGCTTTGGGGCCACTGCTAGAAACATTATAGCACACCTGTTCTTCAGATGAGGGTTTACAGCCAAGGCGAGCACATCTGGATTGTGAAATAGACGCTTGGAAGTTTATCAACGTGTTTCCAAACAGTCTGGGTATGGCAGCAGCTCTGTCTCAGTGGTCTGCTGGAGGAAGCAGCTGGCCTGGGCGGATGGTTCAGCACCCTTCTCACGCTCTGCACAGGCCAGGCCGAGCCACACAAATGCACGTGTCCCCAAAAACCCAAAATGCCTCTTCCTGACAGCACTGCTCCAGGAAGTCATGTCAGTGAGGCTCTCAGAGGGGAGCAGGGAAGGGAAATCCAGTGCCCTTCCCACCCCTGAGCCCGCTGACACAGCACACCCATCCCAACCTCAGGCCAGCAGCTCCCCCAAAGCGCTGCGCTCGCATTGTGGCTCACGGAGATGCTCTGCATCGTGTGCAAGGATGGGCTGCGGAAGCTCTGTCCCGTACCAGACATGGCCATCAGCAACCTCCAGGACTCCTAGCAGCGTCGCACTGCCACTAATGGGTTTGTCAGCACCGCGCAGAAGTGAGCAGGGATCATGGCCCGCTGCCCTCAGCCACTTCACGTGCACAGCCCTGCTGTTGTATGAGTTTCTCAGATGTGTAGCTCTC
This sequence comes from Numida meleagris, assembly GCF_002078875.1. Taxonomy (NCBI): domain Eukaryota; kingdom Metazoa; phylum Chordata; class Aves; order Galliformes; family Numididae; genus Numida; species Numida meleagris. The sequence continues at coordinate 39,098,399 of NC_034414.1, forward strand.
ATACCCACACTCACAACAGACCTCCCACACAAATGCATAGTAAAACACTGATTTGGGTCTCTTCCCAGCCATCCGTTGCCAACAGAAGCACAACTAATACTTTGGGGCACGAGGGACATGGGGGCAGGAGGGGCAGAAGCCAGAGCAGGAGGTCTGCTTGGGTTGCACAGTAGCTGTTACTTCCCACAGACCGCTGGATGTCACAGGTCTGAGCTCACAGCAGCTGATGAGCAAGCCTTCTCCCAATGGTAAAGCAAAATTACACTAGATACAGATGTACTCCTGAAAACCACTCTTTTTCCTGACTCATAGCCAGCAGCAGCTTGGCTGGCAGCTGGCAGAGTCTGCACTCACCTCCTTTCGTCTGCTGGTCCACCTGCAGGTAAGGCAATGCTCTCATCCTGCAGTGCTTGCTGCTCTGCTCCCTTCCCCTGGACTGCCCCTCCCTGAAGGGGAAACCACTTCACTACCCCCATGGCTGAGCTCTGCACAGACATCTACAGGAACCAGCACAAATGGCACAAAAGGAGACATTAATTTCAAGCTGGACCAGCACCTTCATTTCTCTTGCTGTTGACTATGAGCAAATCTGTAATTATTCTTTAGGGGCACTGATTCAAAGCAATTCCAAGTTCAGAACACTTCGATGAAGGAGGATGGGGAGGAACATAAGTGGGAAGGCCGAGGTAACACCATTCCTTCAGGCGCTGTACCTGCCATGATAGAGGTGTAAATGCGTTTCTACCACAAGTTGCATTCAACCATATTCTTCATCCTTATATATCCATTTTAAGAGCCTGGAGCTGGGGCTGCAGAGCTCCCGAAAAAGCCTGGAAATAAGTGCATCCTGACTCAGGGGAACTAATGTAACAGCATCAGCACGGAGAGAGCTGACAGCTTCTAAACAGAGCCCATGATAATGGGGCTGGGGACTGTGCCCCAGAGTGCTGACACTGGGACCAGAATTCAGTCTGGCTCTGATAGAAGTTTCTTCTACGACCTCAAATAGAGCACCTAGCTTCAGGCCCTCAGTGACAAAATGGACAAGAGACCAGCCCATATACCCATCTTGCTTGCCCATGTATTTGCTGGGCCCTCTGGCACTGGAGTGAGCCAGGTTGCATCAAAACAAAGGGCATAGTGCCGGAGAAGAACTCTGAATTAAGGTGAGAGCGGTATGCACACCAGTGCTTAGGCAGAACAGATGTGTTTAGTTGCACCTACCACTGAGCATACATAGCATTGTCTTAAGCCTATGCTAGGGCACAGTTCACTACCAGTGATGTTTTCCATGGGACTTGGAGAACCTGCAAAGATGCAACAGCAGTTCAGGGCAAGAAGCACTACAAGACACAACAGAGGAGGATGGGTTGGAAAATAGGAAAGAAAATTCATTTGGATCTTGCCAAGAAAATTCACATCTAGATGTGCCAGTGGGACCATCTGCCCAGACAGTGCATTTCTATGGATGGAGTGACTCATGCAGCTTCACATTTCTCAGTAAGTTGAGCTGGTTACCTCTGAGCTTCCAGGTCACTGGGTCTTCGCTCTCTCTTCCTTCTCACTGCAGCACAGATCTGACCCCTGGCCCAGCCCCGCACTGTCAAGGCAGGAAAGTCTCACTCACGACAGCCAGTGCTTTGTTCAGGGCTGAGCCGGCACTTCCTCCCCAGGGAGAGTGCAACTCTGAGGAGGCAGAAGACAAGTGTGCTCTTCCCATAAATCGAGGATTCACCTTTTGCCACTTAATCCAGACAGAGATTACACAGCCAACAAGGAGCTCCTTTGGAGATGGGAACAGCATCGTCAAGCACTTGAGGCACAGGCAGGTGCAACGAGAGAAGTGAACATGTGTCCTTCACCACAAACCTTCAGGGCAGCAGCAAGAAGGCAGTTAGAAAAACAAAACATCACCAGACTCTTTGTTGCTATTTCGCAAAATAACCCTACCATTACTACCAGCTGGTCAGGCTTGACACCTGATGCTCATGTGGCTTTTGATGCTTAACTTCCACAGGTTGCTTCACAGCCTTACCTCCTCCAGGGAGGCTAGGACACAGAACAGCCTCACCACCACAGTGCCTGGAGGTGGACATGTTGCAGCAGCTCAGCTCTGAGCCTGACTGCACAGCACAGGAGCCTTCCAGCAGCACCACAGCGTGCCTGAGAGTGCTCCTGCTGCCTTAGCCAGCCTCAGCCGTGGTCCTGCACAGGCCAGTGCTCTATCCCACATTCACAGATGTGCTGAAGGTGGGACAGGGTCTTGGGCAATAGTCCAGTCACACCTGTCCTCAGAGTGGGGTCTGCCAGAGCAGGGTGCTCAGGGCTGTCTCTGGTTGAGTTTTGAACGTTCCATAGATGGGGCAACCTTCTGCTGCATGGTTCACTCTCATCTAACCTCTAGGCCAGGAGGCTGTTGGCTTTCTGGATACTGTGGGTTTGGTCACAGCTGGAGGAGATACTGGTACCTCATTTGGGGACACTGTACCTGCACCATGACTCTGTTCAACCTAAAGGCCCACAAAACTCCTGGCTCCAGTCCCAGCGAGGCTGCACCAGGAAGATACTGACTCCCAAGTTACATGGCTGTGGTTTATCAGTTCACAGAGGCCCAGAATGAAAAGATGGGTCCTCCTCCTTGCACTGACTGAGCAAACAAGGTAATAGTGAATATGGCCCATGCCATTTTCCTCCATTTCTTGCTTTCTGATCAATGTATCTGAATGAGCAGGGAATCCCTTTTGGCAGGAAAACTTTCCTCTATCAGAGCTGATTGCCTCCAAGACTGAGGAGTACTAACCCCTATTACTCCTCCATAAACACTACGACTCTCCCATGGCCATCCCCTCCTCCCTCCTGCTCAACCTACAGTCAGTGTGAATCCACAAGGATCCCGGTCCCACAAGCCTGTTTTCACTGATCTGTGCCATTTTAACTCCTGGTGTTTTTCTGGTTCTAATTATCTCTCTCCAGAGCTGATGACACTTAGACATTTCATTTCCCTGGAGACTTTTTCTGGCACTCAAAGCCTGATTTATGCAACGCAGCCATGGACATCCTAATCGCCCAGGCTCACCTCTTGCTTGTTAACACCCTGGCTGGCTGAAGACCTGGACGCGTCTTTCCCTTCCATCAGCAGATCCAAAGCAGACTGAACCTTTGCCCTCAGTGAAGTTAAAGCTTTGGCAGATCTCTCCTCCTACCCCTTTCCCTCTCATTCATCACTGGTCATTAATCACAGCAGCCTCTTCCCTCAGGGGAACTGCCTCAACAGACCCAAACCTGCCCCTGCAGCTGACAGACAAAATCCCAGGAGCAGGCCCTGAACAAGGGCAAGCCCAGTTAACTGCTGTCAGAAAATGCTACCAACAGCCTCAGCCTGGCCATTAACCCAGCTGCTGAGAAGGCATGGTGAGCTTGGAGCTCCTCCCAGACCCCTCAGGATGCTTCCAGCAGGGGAAGCAGCTGCTTCCCCACACTCCCGTCTCCTGCTCTTGCTGGAAACCAGTTCAGAAACAACAGTTAGGGATCTAAACAGCTCTTAACACTTATCACTGTCTGTCCCCAGAGGTAGATCCAAATCCAAAGTACAGCTACAATGCATGCATATCTGCTTGCAACACCTCATAGGAGAAATTAAAAAGTGACACAATACAGTACTTAGGACACAACGACAACTACTTCCATCCAGCCAAACAAGCAAGAGTCCAGTGCTGGTCCAGTCTGTGAAATGGTGCAAGAGGTTCAGGCTGGGCATGGTACCAAACATTACAGTAGAGCCCCTCTTCATGGCCCCCAGACATCTTTGCATTTGCAAGGGCCTGACAACCTTTCCAAGCTTCTCTCCACCATCCTGTTATTCTTCTTCAGGCTGTTTCTAGCTCCTTGTCCACACTGCCTGACAAGCTGTTTTGCAGGAGGCGAGGTCATCTCTCACAAGCAGTCAGCATTGCACATAACACAGGGAGGGTGAGCTGTCTCTGCAAAGCAAACCTTGCACCTCTGTGTTGTGCTGGGACACATCTGTCTGAGTTGTGTTTTGGGAAGGACTATTCTCTGTCCAACGCAGCCACTGCTGCCACCTGGAGAGACGGCATGACAGCACTAAGGGCTTTGAACTGGATAATCCTTAAATTCCCTCCTAGCCCTTTGCAGTGTTCGCATCCAGACAGGCCTGCCGGGAGGAGGATTGGAGGGGGGCAGCTGGACAAGCGCCCTGCACCCTAGCTGGGCCTTTGTGTACTGGCCGCAGGATTTGCATCTGAAGCCACTAACAAATGAGGTGAAGGAAAAGTCTGGAACCAGGACCAAGTCTGGTGCTGGTTTGAGTTCTGACTGCAGAGCAGCTGGTGCAGACTTGTGGGTGATACACAGCTCAGCTGTCCTGAACACACTTGCTGAACTGAAGCCTCTCCCACAGTCGGCAATGTGCCTTAGTTCACCTCCTTGAGCTCCTGTCCTGTAGTTATAGGTGAGGAAATGACTACCTGCACCCCTCCCAAAACAGACTCTTCACAGGGGGGAGTCAAGACATCAGCTGCCCAAAGCAAACTCACAGGCTCCAAGACTGCACCAACACATCATCCAGAACATTAGCATTCCTCAGCTCTTGCCAAGCTGAGCTCCCCATCCTGCTTTGGCTGTGGAGATGGGTTCTGCTCAGAGGGGTAGAAGAAAGAACATGGAGGCCATAGCTCCGGGGTTAGATGAAATTGGGTGGTTGAAAACAAATACATGTCAGTATTAGGGCAAGAGGTACCATTGGGCCAGGCCCTCCTACCACTGCAGCTTCTACTACTCCTCCTTTCGTCTGCTTTCCCACCATCTGCTGAGACAACCACAGGGAGAGAAGGTTTGTGAGGGTCACCCTTAGGCCAAGGCAGATGGAAAGGCCCTGCTGTGAGCACTTTCCTAGAGCGGGGCCAGACAGCTGCAGCATGCCCCAGCCCAGCACATGAAAAGTACCCAGGCTGTGGGAGCTGGCTCACAGCCGCACACACGGCCCCGAGGCTCTCCTGCAGGGCCTGAGCCTGCAGCTGGACACGGAGTGAATTAACAAGCTGCTTATGTCCTTCAGACGAGGCTCGAACAAGCAGATGATGCCAGGAAGCGATCTCTCTCCCTCCTTCAGGCTGTCCTTTTGGTCAGAGGCACTTTTCACAGTGCTCTCCAGGGGCAGAGCCAGCAGCACCTTTGTTTGCTACACAGAGCTCCGGGCCATTGGCTCCCCTGTGCCTTTGAACCAGCTCCAGCCTTCTCAGCACTGCAGGCATCCAACCTGGCCTGCTGCAGCCTAATTAATTCCCTTGCTCATTTATGGTCTTCTGTCAATAAAGCAAGTAATTGGTGCACAGAGGCAGCACCTCCTTGTTCCATGCATGTGCTTACAAGACCCCACGCACTGCCCTCATCCTGCTGGGAAGTTTGTCCTTCACCAAGGCTGCCTGCAGCCATCTCCAAACAGGCTATTGGCATGCATACACCCATGCAGGGACATCAGGGCTGGTGTGATGCTGCCACACAAATTTCTCCCCCCTAATACCCACTTAATTCTGCATGCAGCCTGATGGATCAACTGGAACACAGCCCCACTGCTCTGTTACCCACCATTGTCCCCCTCAGCACTGGCACCACAGGGATGGGGCTGAGCGAAGGGTGGCAGGGCACTTCCACAAGGGATACCTGGGCAAGATTACCTCAGGGGTCCTGAAGCAGAGGCAGCTCCTCAGCCTTCAGAAACCTCCCTCACCCTCATTCCTTGGCCTTCTAGGGTAGGGGGAAGGGATCCCAAAGAACATGTTTGTGCTGTTCGCCTTAATAGGGTGTTGTATAACGTAGGGGGAAGTGACTGTGCTGGGAACCCCAGCTGAGAACAGAGACTTTAATCCTGCTGCCCAGAGAAAACTTGGAAAAAATATTTCCATCTGTTCCGTTGCATTAGGCTCATGGATCAGAGGGTGACAGCTGACCCTGGTTGCTCACTATGCCAGGGTGCAGACCCTGCCAAACATTGCCAGGGCAAGTGACCATGACTGATGAGAAAGGCAAAAGACAGGCAGAAAAGCTGGGGAGGGAGCTCTGCTATTACAAGTGTCTGGACAAGAGAGGGGGCCAAGCTAGATGAGATTGGGGCACTTGGTTCTTCCCCAGGGCCACACCAGCACACAGGGCAGAGAAGAAGCAACAGAGGAAGAAAACAGGACAGGGGATGAGATGCAAGGGGAGAGATAAAGGTGAGGAGGATGCTGCAGGTGGCCCTTCCCCAGGGGAAGTGGGGTTCTGGAAAGCTGTTAATACCCAGTTCTGTGAAGAAGCTGCCTATTTGTTCCCTATTCAAGTATTAAATTAGCTCAGTCCTAATTAGCTTGAAAACAATGACAGAGTTAAAGCGGATTTTGCCTTTCTCTTCCGGCCTGGAGGCACCAGCTGCCAAACGCTCCTCCAGGTTCGCATCATGCACCAGGCTGTGAGGGAGGTGAGAGGAAACAGGGAGAAAGCTGCTTTAACCCCTGCCCATCAGAGGAAGGGCCTGGGCTATAACAGGAATGTTTGCTTTAAATCTCATTTAGCCATGGCTAGTTTTGTTACCCATATCCCTGTTGCACACTAATCCTCCCCTAGGAAGACAAGGAGAAACATTTTCCCTTTCCTTGGTCCATCTGTGGAGCAGACAGCTCTGCCTGCCCACGTGCTCACTGCTTTGCAGTCCCCGCTGGCTGTTGCTTTGCCCCTGTTTGACAAGGGAGCTGCACGTTTCTTCCACACCTCTCCTCTTTTATAAACTTCTCCTTCAGCACCTCAGTCTGTAGCAGAACACAGACTTCTTTCCAATCCCTCTCACACTCCCAAGGCTCCAGAGCTGAATACAGCACCTGAAGAGCAGAGATGGGTATGCAGTTGAGAAATGCAGACTGACTCTCTAGAGAGGCTGGCGACACCCGCAGTTGATAGAAAAGACCATTTAATTATAGCAAGCCCTAAAAAGAGAACATCAGCTCTCTGTGAATAAACTCAATTACACTTCACTAGTCCACATGTAAAAATTCCCTCTCCGCTCTCAAAGTGATGACTAATCTGCATCTCACATCCCAAGGGAACACATCTGATCTGGTTAGCGTTACTGCTGTTGTTTGTTCCTATCAAGCACATTATTCTTACTGAGCTATTTGTCCTGAGCCTCCTGAGAGCGTGCTGCAGGTTAATGTACACATGTAAGTCCAACTTCCTCTCATGCATTTTTAATGCATTGCCTATTGGAAAAAAACAAGGCAAGGGGGAGAGTGCAACAGGGACTTGTGCTGAGCAAAAGGGTGCTTCCT